>NW_028325656.1:0-9725 GCF_027475165.1 Benincasa hispida
TTGCTTTGTAGGTCTATACCTTACCAACTTGGTCTCATTTTCTCTCGTAGATCCATTTGCAACCGATGGGTTTTACCCTTTCAGGTTGATCTACAAGATCCCAGACACAATTGAAATACATGGATTCCATTTCAAGGTCCATGGCTTTAATCCATTGATCTTTATCCACATCATTCATTGCTTGTTTGAAAGACAATGAATCCTCTAAGCCATGATCTAGTATGATGACTTGAGTTTCAGTTAAACCCTGTACCAGTCAAGCTATTGCACAACTCTCCCACTACGACGAGTCATTCTCAACTCTTGAGAAGGATGTGAAATACCAATTTCATCAACAACTCTTGTTGATGGACCAACTCTATCAACAACTCTTGTTGATGCATTTTTTGTTTTTTTGGACATTTCCTCTATTACTAGCTTATTGCAAGGTTGATGATTCTTCATATAGTCTTCCTCTTGGAAGATTGAATTTGTCGATACAAATACCTTGTCTTCCTGAGAATTTTCAAAGAAACCACCTTTTATTTCTTTTGGGAAGCCTACAAATAGGCATACTTTTGAACTTCGTTCTAACTTTTTAGTATTTTGCACCAACACATGTGCTAGGCATTCCCAAATTATAAAGTGACATAAATTTCCTTTACGTCCTCTCCAGAGCTCATAAGGCATTTTAGAAACACTTTTCGAGGGAACTATGTTCAAAATATACACTGCAATTTCAAGTGCATATCCATAGAAAGAATTTGATAACTGAGCATAACTCATCATGGAATAAACCATGTCCAACAAAGTTCTTTTTCTCCTTTCTGCCACACTATTTTGCTGAGCTGTGCCAGGGGTTGTGAGTTGAGACTGGATTCCATGTTCTATCAAATAGTTCTAGAATTCTAAGTCTATATACTCACCACCTCGATCTGATCGAAGTGTTTTAATCTTTTTACCTAAATGATTTTCAACCTCAGCCTTATACTCTTTGAACTTTTCAAGAGTTTCAAACTTTCGGTGAATTAGGTAAATATGCCCATACCTAAAATAGTCATCAATAAAGTTGATGAAATATTCATACCTCTTCTAGCTCTAACATTTAGAGGACCACAAAGATCTGAGTGTATCAGTTCTAATGGTTCTTTGGCTCTAAGACCTTTTCCAGAAAAAGATCTTTTTGTCATTTTACCCTCAAGACAAGATTCACAAGGTGATAATGAACTGTTTTCTAACTTATTTAGATGACCGTTCTTAACCAGTCTCTTAATCTTGTTGAGATTTATGTGATCTAGTCTCATGTGCCAAAGATAGGCATTTGGAGAAATTTTCCTTTTCTTATTAGTCTCAATAGTTTTAAACATCTCTATGTTTAATACGGCTTTAACCTCAGTCGGTTTTAACATATACAAGTTATTTTCTATAGAGAGAAGGATTTAATCCTTATAAGATACACAGACTGACTTTCAAACCAATAGAGATTTTCGTAAATCAACATCGAGATAAGTGTTCACTCTGAATGGAAGGGTTGTAGTGTGGCAAAGCATCAAGTAATGATGCATCAAAGAATCCACTATGGAAGCCGAATACTTAGCCGCTTATGAAGTAGCTAAGAAGGCTGTTTGACTGAGAAAATTTCTTACAGATTTGGAAGTTTTCCAAATATGGATTTGCCAATCACTCTTTATTGTGGTAACAGCGGAGCTGTGACAAATTTGAAGGAACCTCGGAGTCATCATTAAGGCAAGCATATAGAACGGAAATACCACTTGATTAGGGAGATTGTGCATCACAATGATGTGATAATCATGAAAATTGCGTCAAACCACAACATTGCCGATCCATTTACAAAGGCCCTCATGGCTAAAGTGTTCGAGGGTCACTTGGAGAGTCTTGGTCTGCGGGACATGCGGCATCTTATCTAGGGAAAGTGGTATATGATACTGGGGTATAGAGTATACCCTAGTTTATTGTATATTGTACTTGTAATTTATCATGTATTGTACATTAGTCTCCCAAGGCATTAGGACAAGTGAGAGATTGTTGGGATTGGTGTCCTAATTCTCCCGGAGTCCCGTAGTTTGTAAACTATACACATTGTTATAAATAAAATAAGAGTTATTTTATTTGGCATTTACTCATATCCAATAAACAAAGCTCCGTGGTTATTGTATATAAACTTAAGCATATATATGAGATATACAAATGGATCATGCCTTAAGTGATAACATAAATAGGTCTGTAGTATGAGGATTAAGAAAGGATACCTAATCCTAGTGACACTACAGATACGGCCCGCTTTGTAGAGGTTTATAAGTGTTGTGAACTACTGTAGATGGTAGATCCTGACCATTCATGTGGAGACAAACGAGCGAGGGTGTCCTATACAAAGAGTTTGTAAAAGACCAAACCACGAGATGACTAGTCTCTGTATATAACGCTGTTGATACTTGACACTTACATCTCACCTAAACGACCATATGTTACATGACCTCAATCCTGAGTGTTCTGGGAACTCCTGCCTTTAAGGGTGGTGCTTTGATTAGTATGGGTGAGAGTGGCCAGATTTCCAACTCAGCATGCATACCTTTTTGGTTATTTGTCTGATTTTGGAGCTGGGAACTCAGTTACACAAGATGAAATTCACTCCTTCCCCGTAGTAGGGGTAAGTAGATAGATTGTTCCCTTAAGGGCTGATTCTGGGTCTTGAACATAATGGCCACAGCTTCTCTTTGGAAGAGAGGACTTAGTCATAGTAGGACTATGACTTATGTTCATTAGAGGGATCAGTGGTACTTAAGAAGTTAGATGTAACTACAGGAGCATAACAATTATTGGCCTAACTGTACTTACGAGTGATTTATGAAGGGTTATCGCACTGCTGATTAGTTGATATGGGCAAATAATATATCTATCGTAAGAAGATTGCAGTTTTCGGTCTTTAGTGGGGTGTCTGAAAGTTAACGAAGGGTGGATCCTGTGACTAAAGAGTTTAGTAAGTTATTCACGTACCGTTAGAGCTTCAAGTTAAAAGTCCATAAGATCCCCTTGGTAGCTCAATAGATTCAAGTTGATAATCAGTTCTTGGTGTTGATTTGAAATGTTCAAATTAACAAAAGAAAATTCGATTATATATGATATGATCGGTGTGATGTATGAGATACATCAAGTGGAGGATTAATGTAAATGAGATTTATATTAAGTACCATGAAATAGAAAAATATTTATGGTTTATATGTTTCATGAGATGAAATATTAAAACTATAGGTTATAAACATAATATGGTACGTTGGTTATCATATTTATTTATACAATATTAATTATTGGATAATTATATCTTTTTCTCTAATAAACAATTGAGTGAGAGGTTATTGGTAGATTTCATGGTAATCGTAAGAAAAAAGGAAAAATATGTTCCTAAATATTGTAAGATTGGCTAACAAAGGTTTCAGATTTTCCATTCTCGGAAAGACTCACGAAAAGGCTATCAAGTGAATAGGATCCACTAAACGATCGTGGAGTGACACTATATGATAGTTCACTCAGCTGGCCATTAGCTAAACGATCACGGAGCATTTTCTAAACGATTGCAGAGCATTTGTTAAATGATTGGGCATTCGTCTATACGATAGACTTTTGTCATCTCTCACTTGCTCAATCGTTTACACGATTGTTATTCCTCTGGCCTCTTCCTCTAACCAAGTCCACACAGAGCCCACACTTCTGGATTCTCACATCGAGAATACTAAAGTAGCCATTTTGGTGGTGTCTTATTCAACTCGACTGAGTCGAGATTTTGGAGGTCGTTCGTTTAGTTCGCGGTGTTCGTGTAGTGGTCACTATGATTGTACTGTGTTGCGGTCACTGTGTTCGAGCGTTCGTGTGTTGCAATCTTGGAGATTGAACGAGCATTCATGATCGAGGGAGTTTGAGGATGAGTCTTCAAAGGTATGATACTTCATCCCTTGATCTCTTATGTAAGCATGTTGTAATTTCGTATTTTGCATGACCTGTAAGTTTCCATTTCTTGTACTGTAATTGTTAGTGTTTAATTTGGAATGAAATTTGAAACGATCATTATGCTGCTCATGAAAATCCTCATGTCTAATTTCCTTCATTTTGTGGTTACCGCACTAGTCATATCTCTATGATATGAAAAGGAGAAATGTTAGAACGCAAGGTTATTTCTATCTCTAAAAGTATTTCATACTTTGCTTAACAAGTTCTATCACCTTTCTCTTTCGAGAAGTTGATTATCATACTTAACTCTACTTTCGCAGGTGAGTATGTTTCTAAGCACGTGTTAAGCAAACTCGATAATCCTTTCACATCATGGATCAAGTCATTCGATTAACCTTCCCACATACCTGGGGTTTAGTGACTCATGAGCAAGGAAATGAAAGATGGATGAACATGGATAAAGATTGAGATGAACATGATGATAATATTGAATTAGAAAATCATTTAGATACAAAGTTAACTAATATATTAGTTAATAATGTTTTACAAAACGATAATACAGAGGGAATGGAATGGTTGCGATATTAGTGTCAATCTCTTGACAAAATGGATTGATGATGAAATCCTGCTAGTGTGGTGTGACTCGTGGAGTGGATTGGTGAACTTCCTTCTCAAGTAAATTCTCTAGTGGCCTTCTATATGGGGATTTGGAGTTGTGGAATAGAAGGTTCTCTATAAAATTTAGGCTTTCTGATCTTATTCGTTATATGTCACTTTGTTGTGCTGAGGCTCTATTTATAAAGTCACGCGCTTGTCTGCCTTGATAATCCCACTCTAATTGGTTGCTATCATTTGTCGAGATAGGTGAAAATGTCAACGCTACATCATGGTCAACAATCAGGATGTACGTCAAAGTATCTATTGTATGATTTCAAAAGTCCTGAGGCATGCGTTGTTCGCATCTTTCCTTGAAGGATTGTCGCATGCAATGATTCCTGTTTTTCCTGAAAAACATAGACTTTGACATTCTTTTGCCCATGAAATGCGGTCAGTGGGTGTGTTTGCGATATCTTTATAAAACTTTATTTTTTAATACCATTTTAACCATTACCGGTGCATTTTCTTTCTATCTATTATCACATATTCTAAGAATGTGGTACAAATAACTTGTATTTCTACAAGTTATCACCTATGCAATTAGTTTATGTAAGATTGAAATGAGAAATAAGTTACTCTTACTTTATGATGTTGTTTACGATTTAAGACTGACTATTTCGTTTAGATGGCCTAAGTAACTCGATCTTAATCCTGAGCTAACTACGAACTACTGTTTATTCGGGATTATCCTTAGATTTTCACAGGTGAGGGTTGGCTTAATAGCATCGGCTCAGTAAGCTTCCCATTTCAGAGATAAGACCGGGTAGATACCAAGGGACATAAGGTACAATAAGGAATTCACGCCTACCCAATTTAAGGATAGGAGAAATGTTATTACGCCTACCAAATTTAGGGATAGGAGAAAGGTTATTCTCTTAAATACTGAATCCAGGTCTTGAACAAGGAGCCCCACCCTCTCATTGGTCGGAGAGGGATCCAGTTAATGATTAGATCACAAATCAATTGTTCATTAGAGGATCGGTGGAACTTAAGAAGCAAGATGTAATATTGGGGTAAAACAACATATTTACCCAACCGTTATTACGAACAACCTGTGAAGGGTCGACTTACTAATTATGGTTAAATCAAGTAGACACAAATATATCTACAGTGGGGAGAGTGCAACTATCGAGCTATAGTGGTGTGACTTGATAGTTAACGAATACTGATTAATTTAGTCTAAAGAGTTTTAGCTAGTTAATCTTAAATCATTGGAGCTCATGATTTGTAGGTCCATAAAGTCCCTCTACTAGCTCGTAAAACGTAAACACCTTAAATTAATAAATTTAGTGAATTTGGAATGATATCAATTTGAAGTGCTCAAATTGAAATTGGGGTTTGAATTTGAATAAATTTAAAATCAAAATACGATTTATATAATTATATTTGATATAATTAAACATTTAATTTATCGAAACTAAACAAAATTTGAGAGTTTATAATATTTAAATATTGATTTACATATTAATTACATGAATAGGATTCATGTTTAATTTGAAGTATGTGATCAATTTAATATTTTGATATTAAATTGTTATTTAAATAATAAATATATTTAATTAATTAAAAATAAAATTAATTTTCAATTTCAATTCAATTTGAGAAATTGAATTTTAATGTTTTAAATTTAATTAATTATGAATTAATTAAGTCAAATTTTAGGTAATTTTTCATTAATTAAAATTTGAATTTAAATATGCAAAATTGAAAATTAGATTTGAGTGGGATCTTCCCACTTTTTCACACAATTGAGGTGTTACCCTCGTATATACACACAAATCTCATTTTCATAAATGCAAATGAGGTGGCCTTGAGATGTCTCTTTCAATGCTTGCATGAAAAGAGTGGATAAATTCACTCCAATTTGGTTGAGGAACGAGAGGCTGGCTATTGGAAATAGGTTTCCTATAGAAAACTTGTTCATTATCTAAAAACTTATTTTGTTCCTTCACAAATTCACTCTAATCTGAATTCTATCACTCAAATTCAAAATTAAAAATAGTAGAGAAGATCTCTTGGTGGTTTACTGTTGAATTGAAGCCGAAATAACGTGAAGAGTAGCTTGAAATTGGGAGAATTCATCAAAGGTATGTAGTTTAGAAACCCTCTTCTGAAGTTTCTATTTAAGCATACTTTTATAACTCAAATTAAATGTAATTATAGTGTTTATTGATTCTGTTTGCTTTCGTTACATGCTAGTAGATCCTAACAACATAGATACCAAGCATGAATAACTATAAGGCACATAGACAACATGAATTGTGACACATGACCTTTGAGATACTAAGCAATAGATATCTATTTTCTATTATAATATTCATAATAAAAAAATATTTTAATAAAATCATGTCATTGAATTTATATTATTTTGTAACTAATTTTTTTAAATTCTGCTTTCTAACCTGAAGTGGGCGTGCCGGAGTGGTTATCGGGCTTGACTAGAATTCATGTGGGCTCTGCCCGCGCAGGCGTTCGAATCTTGCCGCTCACGTTTTCTTCTTCTTCTTTTTTTTTTTCATTTATATTCTCTTTTTCTTTTTATTTTTATACATCGTCTCTTTTTTACTTTCTATGACAACAGAAGGACACAACTATTCTCCCTTTTTGCTTTTCTTGTGAAAGAATAATGCAACACACACTTTATTTCAACCTAAAAAAAATAGAGGGAGGATAAGAAGTACCGAGTCTTGTTTACTTTTGCAGATATTTGCGACTATACAAGTAACGAGATTCACATATTTTTGAAAAAAATTCTAAACTATTATAATATGGACACTAATTCCGACGATTCATTGTCACACAAACATCTTTTAGTAATTGTATAATCTCTAATAACATTAGATATCCTTTTATAAAAGGAAAAAAAAAATCTAATGTAAATACCTAAAATAGGTAATATGGAAGTAGTTTTTTTTTTTTTTTTTTTTTTTTTTGCTATTTTTTCTTTTATATTTCCAATGATCTTTGCTAAGTTAATGTTCATCTAAACAATCTAAAGGATAGACTTAATAATCTCTAATAGACTAGTCTTTTCATAATATGTACTTTTTATCAATATTATCTTATTGTCAAATAACTAATGAATTTTGTATTATTTTAAATATTCAAATGGGATTCATAATAAATAGTATGATAAATTACGAGGTTAGTTGTTGAACCTAATTTTATATTTGTCTCTATTATAGACTTTCAATTTTGTACTTGAATTTTAAAAATATCAAACAAGTGCTTGACATTTCAATTTTCATCTAATAACTGATAAGTATTTTGATAAATTCAACTTATTTTCAAAATAAATGAATTATCTATTGTACATAGATTTGAATTTTGTGTCAAATAGATCATTCAACCATTACATTCGTGATTATTATAATTATAATTATTATTATTATTATTGAAGAGAATGATAATTAATTGCAAGGATGGGATCAAATCTTCAACCTCTTAGAAGGAAAGTCATGCCAATATTAAAAATTATTGAATGGGTCAAGAATTTGTTAGATACAAATTGAAAGTTAAAAGACTTAATCAAAGTTTGTGGATTATTCAGCACTTTTAAACTCCAATTATCTATTGAAAATAAAATTGAAAGTTCATAACCTATATTTAAAAAATATTTTCAACAATTTTATCATTTAAAACAATTATCCTTAAATTTAATGTATATTTAGGCTTTACATTTGTGACTCACATGTGAGTATGAAAAGGTATTCTTTTCAAATTCTGCCAATGAAAAATTTGTTTTCCTTACTCATTGTGAGTCACTTATGTGAAGTTCGATTAAATAATAATTTAGGAATGAACAAAATTGTTTCATGCAACACTTAATAAACTACTAGAGATGATTGATCTATTTAAAAATTCATAAATATGTTGACGAAAATATTGAAGACTTAGTTTTACAAAAATGTTGATAGAAATATCGATAACATGCCGATGTTAACGGATATTTTTTAAAAAATTATAAAAACAAAAAAAATCAAAAGATAAATTTAATTTAGTACTAAATATTTAATGATTTGTAAACAAGTTAACATGTCTATTATCTATATTATATCTACATTTTATAATTTAAACTTTTATATTTTATGGAATTTTCTATAATATAAAGAAAATATCGATTCACCTCTCGTGTCGATATAGAAACTATAGAAATATTTATATAGAAAAAAATATCGACCTGTCGAAGGAAATTTAATACTATGATTTATAACTACATTCATATTTGAAGAATGATTTTAACTGGACTCATGTGAAATGAAATCAATTACAATTTCCAATAAGAGGGAAATTTTGTATTTGGGAAATGAAGGAGCTTCTCAGTGCTATATAGGAGCAATAATATTTCTTTTTTAGGAGATGAATAATTCAAATGTCCCACGTGATAGATATTAAAAAATTTAAGAATTTAAGAAAAAATTTAAAAATAAAAATAAATATTATCCATTTTCATTTAGATCAATCCCACCAATCTTGAAAAATGTCTTCAAAAAACTGCATACATTCATGAACAATTATGAAATATATATTTATACCAATCACATTACTGCATTTTTTTATGAGATTAAATATTCTTAATAAAAATATATTATATTTACATTTTAAAAGTATATTAATATACTTAATCATAGTCAACGCAGAAAATCTAAAATCCTTACATATAAAGGAAGTTTTCAAATAATGGAAAATAAATCAACTTATTTATAAATATGACAAAATGTCACTGTCTATCAGCGATAGATCGCAATAGTCTGTGATGAGCATCTATCAATATCTGATAGATGTCTCAGTCTGTCATGATCTTCACAGATAGACAGTGACATTTTACTAGACTTGAAAATGTTTTCGATAGTTTTACCATGTAAAATAGTTATCCTATAAGAAATGTCATTGTTGAATGAGAAATTTTGAATCAATCACAAGTTACCCCGTCGTTTGCTAAATAACGACGAATTTCTAAATCATTGACTTCGGGTCCAATTAGAAGTTGACACATGTCCCGAATTAAATTGAAGACAAGTTTCAATGACGTCACACGGATGAATCAGATGAGATTAAATTGGTCCAATTTGATATTACTATTTGGGATTAAAGTCCAAACTACAAAAAAAAAAAAAAAAAAAGTT
>NW_028325657.1:0-3232 GCF_027475165.1 Benincasa hispida
ACTAGTACTTAAGGACTCAAAGGTAACCCAAGATTAAAACGATAATTTGACCTAGTTGGAGTTACAAACACTCGTGAAGACTAACTTTCTGTTACTGGTCTATATTCGTGGACACAAAAATATATCTGTAGTGAGAAGAATGTAGTTGTGTGTCTTTAGTGGGGTGTATCCACAGTCAACAATTATTGATTAACTTAGTTAGTGAGAGTCAATTAATTTCATATAATTGGAACTTCTTATATACAGGTCCACCAAGTCTCCTTGTGAGCTTACGAAAAGATATAAAAGAGGGATGATTTTAATTGCTGAAATAATTAATTGAAGTGAATTAGATTCATTAAAGGATATTAAACTGTATATTTATATGATTAATATGTAATTGATTGTGGATGTGATCTATAATTCAAAGTAAGTTGGAAAGAAACATTTGAATAAAATTCAAATAATTAATTCGAATGAATTAGATTCACAAAGAATTAATTAATAAATAGAGAGGTGTTGCAAGTAGACATACGTTATTTATTATAATTAAATATATATATGTGAAATTGAATTTAATATATAAATAGTTATTTAATTAATGTGCTAATCAATTAAATAAGTGTTATTTAATTAGTTGTGCATAAAGAAAAATTGGAAAAAGACTTGGAGAACGGGGTTGACCCTTCTCTATATAAAGTCTTCCTTATGGCCCTTTTGGGGTAAGCATTCATCATGCAAATTTTTCCCTCAGCCACAAAAAAAATAAAATAAAATAAAAAATCTTCTCTACTTTTCCAATGGTTTTTCCTCCCCACCCTCTTCTAATAGTTGGATACCACCTATCCTTCTATTGGAATCCTTGAGAATAACAAGGTTATTCTCGTTGTCGGGTTCAAAATTGTTCGAGAAGACGTTTGTGTTCAAGACCGTTGGACAAGTTATTCGTTGGAATTGAGAATGGTTCTTTTCTTTATCTAAAGCATGCTATTTCACATGTTTATTCTATACATATTCTGTTTTCATACACTGATTTTATTTATGTAAAAATCAATTTGCGGGACGCAAACCGTTCACATGTATCCACTTGAGATTCAAATCCCATCAAGGGCATGACACATGGTCAATGGACACTAAGTATGATTATCTTATGGACATCTATTGTCAAAATATTTATAATACTCCCCCTCAGATGCACATTATATATATGAAATAGGTCTCATTAAAACCTTACTAGGAAAAACCCCATTGGGAAAAAAATCTTAATGAAATAAAAAGAGTACATATTTCATATAATCTAATACTCTTAAAAAAATATAGTATATTTTCATCCCCTCGTGGAAACATCACTTCAGATCTCTGAGTCACGGTATTCCAATATTGTGCACCAATTTCTCAAAGGTTGTGGTCTGTAATAATTTTGTAAATAAGTCTACTAGGTTATCCTTCGAACAAATTTGTTGTACAATGATGTCACCATTCTCTTCAAGATCATGAGTGTCGAAAAGCTCTAGTGAAATATGTTTTGTTCTATCTCCTTTCATATATCCTCCTTTGATTTGGGATATGCACGCCGTGTTGTCTTCGTATAACATCTTTGGAAGATTTTTACTAAAAAACAAACCACATGTTCCATTAATGTGCTAAGTCATTTATCTTAGACATACATATTCTCGACTAGCCTCGGGAATTCGAAGAATTTCAATATGATTTGAGGAAGTAGCCGTTATGGTCTATTTCACTGATCGTCGTGATATAAAAAATTCTTCTCCATGTACTAAGTAACTTGTTTAAGATATAGCTTGTATGGGTTAGATAACTAACGTGTATCTTCACAACCAACTAGAACATAATTAGATTTATTATAATAAAATAAATCGATGTAAAATAATTCTCAAATAAAACATACCATATATTTAACTCTACTTCAATATCCTCCTTTTGGAGGAATATCATATATATGTAATAAAATTACTGAAAAATACTACAAAATGCAGTGTATAAACTAGTCAAGCTATATAAGTGCACTTATTTCTCAAAATTTATGATTCTTCAGGACCTAACATCCTTCACCATCCTTCTATTGATATATCCTTTTCATATCGAGTGAAGGAACCATCATATGAGTATTCAGTGATGTACATAATCTAGAAAAGATCTTTAATGCATAAGATGCAATTCCATTTGTTTTATACTTTATTTGCAAGCTAAGGAAAAATTTACCATCTCAATTTCTTTCTTAAAAAAATTCTATTGTCATTAAAATGTCTTCAGGAGTTTCTGCTCAAATCATCAACATATAGTAAATCTCAGGTTGTGATTTCTCTATAAAAGAATTTGGACAAATATGGTTATTTTTGTATCCTCATACAAACAAATAATGAAGATGATTATATCACATTCGTCAAGAATATTTTATAAGAATCTTTATGATATATATATGATACTCTAATGTTTGAATTATAAGATTATGTTACCTTTAATTGTTCAGTAATCTTCATAAATAGATATCATTATTAAGATGTATATACACAATTAGATAAATTGAATATCTCATGGTATTACATAGCGACCATTAAAGAATATGTTTTCTTGTAATTAATACTAGTCTATTGCGAGAATAATTGTGGGATCTGTCTTGTTTTATATCTTGTGACTTCACTCTATTTGCTTTACAAATACTCCACTTGTATCACACATGTTTGACATTCTCTGATGTCTGGACTACTTCTCCTCACAATTTGAAAAATGAGTTTATTTATATTGGATTGTTTCTTTCCACATAAGTCAATCCTTACTATGTCACTATTTTTCATATTCACTATCATAAATAACATCACGAGCAACATTGTATGAAAAGTGTTGTCAACTTATAATTTATTGAGATCTCATTATTATCCTCATTTATTTCAATATCCTAATGAGTTCTCATATCTAGGATTTCTTCTAGAACATTCATATTCTTAGCTGAGTCATTATTGACTATTTCTTTTTCAAGGATTTTTATCTTTGAAACCGAATGGTCTGTCATGCTTTTGGCATGTCTCATACTTATTAGTGATAACTTCTTACATTGAATAGAGCTTTTGCAGCTGGTATATGTGACTTAGTCACTTTATTGGCATTTATGAATGCATCTAGTAACTGATTTGCTATATTTGCAAATGAATTATTTTCTGAACTTTAGGTTCACATTGATCTGTACGGGGATCTAAATGAGACAATAATGATACATTTCATGTAATTTCTTTTT
>NW_028325658.1:0-3137 GCF_027475165.1 Benincasa hispida
CAGCACATACCTTGTGCCTTACAGCCTGCCTAGCCTTTACCTCAACGCCTTTCATGTGCTCTGATAGGTCTTGTAAATTGTTTGCTTAAAATGTCTATTTTGTAGATAAACTCCATTCTCGACTCAACAAAGCTATTTCGGAAGATTTGGAGCTAATTCAAGCCAAATGACACCAAAAGATCACTTAACAAGAAGATTCATGATGAACTACCACTTTGCCCCTCAAGAGGAATGATTCAACACACTTTAACAATGCTTGCAGCGTCGCGACACACCTTACAACACTGAGTCAACGCTAGCTCGATGCTTGAAGATAGAATGCATCTATTTGCTGCAAAACAGGGTAGCATCGCAATGCTTAACCAGGGTCGCAATGCTCCAACTATTCACAGAATAATCCACACGCACGCAGGATTGTCTTGCACAACTGAGCGTTAGTGCAACGTTGCAACGTTAGGCCAACGCTTCTTGGTTTTTCTACGATTTAGCATTGCAACGCTGACCTTGGGGTCGCGACGCTATGCCTGCTGATATAAATTTCATTATTTCATTTTCAGCGAAAGAAGGAAGAAAAACTTAAACTTTTAGAGAAATACTTCAAATTTACAGAGCTATTCTTGTAAATGTTGGAGAGATTCAATCAATTTGTATTCAATCCTTATACCAATTATGCAACTATCAGTGGATTTCTTGAAGAATTTCATCATCCATGAGTAGGTAATCCTTTTTCTTGAGAAATTATGTAGATTGGCACTTTCTTGAGACTTTTCCTTGAAATTTATTTCATGTAATTACTTTCTTTTAAATGTTCTTGCTGAGATTTAGAATAAAATTGATTAAGAATGAATTGACAACTTAAGATTAATCAATTTTTGTAAGCGAAAATTACATAGTTCTATATCAAATTTGTAACTAGGGTTGCATGAATTAGTAGTCTTGATAGAAAATGTGAACTTCATTTCCTTTTTTCTTTAAAGAACCTATTAATTCAGAGCATTCATGCAATCAATCTTGAATTTTCAGTCTTTTGATTTCAAGATTTAGAATAGTTAAGAAAACCCATGAGTTTAATGCAATTTAGGGATTAATTGTGAAATGTCGTTAGGAAGCAATTAAGACCTAGATTAGGGTTAGTTGTCAAATTAGCTAATTAGGGCATTAAAAATTGAACTATTGAATAATCTAATTGCATGATCCTTTGTTAAGTCAATGATAGAATACTCTTATCCCATAATCTCTCTTACTTCTCTCATTACTAAATTTCCTATACCAATTCCTACTTTGTATTTTGGAATTCAATTAGTCTATTTTAGGCTAATTAATAGAGGTTCTCTTGGGATCGACCTTTTACTCCACTATTGCTACGTGCTAGTTTTAGTTGTGGTTAGAGTATTATAAATTTCATTTATTTTTGGTAAGATAGAATTTACGACATCTATTTTAACTCAAACAACTTGGCGTCATTGTCGGGAACCGTGCAATTGGCCTTTAAGAATCTTTGAATTCCTTTCTTTTAGAAAAATAAATAAAAACAAAACAACAAAAAAATAGTTAGTTTTATTGAACTATCCTTTTGTGCATGACCCGCTCATCTCGGAGTGTACTTTGTGATTTTATTATAGATATCGGTCGTAAGGAGAGGAGACTACGAAAGGAAAGAATAAGAAGAGAAGAAGGATAATTTGAATAATCGAGTTAAGAAGAGGAACTAATACAAACAAACACTATGGGTGAAGCAAGGGAGCAAACATTAAGAGTGCTTGCTAAACCGAATTACACTTAACAACCGTTATGTATAGTATATCCGAAGAATATGACACCATTTGGATTGAAACCCGATTTAGTTAATCTTTTACCCACTTTTTGAGGTAATCTAGGACCCATACAAACACATGAAAGAATTCCATTTGGTATGTGACAGCATTTGCCCACACGGGGTAATGCAAGAACAACTTAATCTTAAGGCCTTCCCCTTCTCCTTGAAGAATGTAGCCAAGAATTGGCTATACTACTTGTCGGTTGGATTGATCACCATGTGGAATAGTCTTAAGAAAAATTTTTCCCTGCATCTAAGGCTAATAATATTAGAAAAGAAATATATGGTATAAAGCAATTGGTAGGAGAGTCCTTATATGAGTATTGGGAAAGGTATAAGCAACTTTGTGCTCCCTTTCCCCATCATCAAATTTCTGACCAATATCTTATTCAATATTTCTATTCAGGATTGCTTCCATCTGAGAGGAGCAACAATGATGCAGCAGCTGGTGGAGCTTTAGCTGACAAAACGACCACTGAAGCTAGCCAACTAATATCAACCATGGCGAAGAATTCACAGAATTTTGGGTCAAGGACTCTAGATTATGATGTTGTTCAAGATAAAGAGGTTAGTGAGTTGAGAACTCAAGTATCTAATCTAGTTTCCCTTTTCACTCAGGTTGCTCAAGAAGGACTTCCCCAAATTAAAACATGTGGAGCATGTGGAATGGTGGACATGCTTTCGAAGCTTGCTTTCAAGGTCAACCTTAAGTTAATTCAATAGGAGGTTTCCAAAGGAAGTACGACCCCCACGGGCAAACTTATAACCAAGGGTGGCGAGATCACCCAAAATTCAAGTGGGGCTCTCAAGGGCAATTTGAGAACAGTAACCAATCTTCTTCAAGCTCCTCAGGTATGTCCCTCGAGAATGTAGTTAAATCTCTTGGTGACCATTCATTAAAATTTCAACAAGAACTCCACAATTTTCAAAAGGACAACATACAACTTCAACAAGAAACAAAACAACTTCAACAAGACATAAAATCTTTTCAACAAGAAACTAGACAAGGTTTCTCAAACTTGGGCACACAAATCACACAACTCTCAACTATAGTATGCAAGCTTGAGAGTAAATCATCAGGAAAGCTCCCCACTGAATCGGAGCATGCAAATGTGAGTGCAATCACTCTAATAAGCGGTAAGGAAATTCCTTCATCCTCCCAAGTAGCTAGTTGTTTAGAGCTAAGTAGGTGTCGTTAGTTCTACCTAACCCAAAACAAACAATATTTATAAAACTCGAACAACAACCTAAGTAACTTGTAGTTAAGGTGGAAGTAAGAGATTGATCCACAGGGAAATGTTATATAATCTTTTCTTTAATA
>NW_028325659.1:0-12000 GCF_027475165.1 Benincasa hispida
TAAAACGGTCTATAGTATATGAATAAAGTTGGGTACCTTATTCTGATAACACTATCAGATGCGGCCCACTCTGTAGTTGTTATAATTTGTTGTAAAGTGCTACAAACGAAGTGATCCTAATTCGTTCATGTATTGACATGAGGAGTTGGGGCGTCCTATGCAATGAGTTTGCATAAGATCGGATCAAGAATTAAGTCACTCTTATTTTATAATTCTATTTACTATTTAAGACTGACTATTTCAAAGCGATGACTACTAGCTCTCAAAAAGAACTAAGTTTATGGCCTTAGCTTTCCTATATTTGGGTAATTCTTATGTTTTATTCGTCTTATTTTGTAGGAAAATTGACCCAATGGAATAAGTACATTGCAAGGATGAAGAATCAAGCAAAAAGAAAGGAAAACTTGAGAGTCAAACATACCAAATCGAGTTGAGATGCAAAAGGACAATTATGCCCTGTTCCAGCATTGCAACGCTCTTCATAAGCCTAAGTCCAATGCTTATTTGACGCTGTAAGGCAGTAGCATCAAGTACAGGGCATAGTTGCAACGCTGTCCCAAGTGTCACGACGCTCTGAAATTGGATCATCGCTATCGTTGCAACGCCATTTGATGCTTGAACTCCAACACTAAGGGACAGAACACTCAGTGTTGCAACGCTCCTACCAAGTGTTACGATGCTGCACGAAACCTATAAATAAGACGCTTGGGGTCAACCTTCAAGATACCTCATACACATTGCAATACAACTCCGAATAGAGTAAAATTTGAGAGATTAGTCCAATTTTGGGAGCCATTGAAGTCAAATTGCTGAGCAATTGTTGCCATAGTCAGCCTCGATTCTCTTTCAATCATTGCAATTCCGATATGCCTTTTAAAGGCTAGGTAATTTTCTTGAGATAGTTTGTATGTCTTGATTCTTGAAGGTTACTAGTTTAATTTATTCAATTGTTGTGAACCCTTTGGGTGCATTCGTTTTAATATTAATAGAGTTTCGATGAATTTTCTGACAAATTAATTTGTTGAAATTCTTGTTTGCAAAATCATTCTAGCCTATGCATTATTGATTGATTAAGTTGCATATATTAGATCCGCATATTTAGGGTCTAGACTTTTTTTGGCCAAACTCATGTTGCTAAGCAATTGTCTCCCTAGTATAATCTTTCCCAAATAAATCATGCTATAAGATATAACTTTCTGACTTGTAGTATGTCTTAACAATTGAACCCTTTCTTAATGCTTTTCAGTTTTAACTTGTATATCGCTAAGAAGGAAAATTTTTAAACTGAATTAGGGTTGGTTTGGATTTTTATCAAAATTGGCTAATTGGGCTATTCGAATTTCTAATAGGTTGAGGGGTTCACATAATTGAAAAAATTAACTAGTGTCTAATAATAGAAAATAAAAAGCATACAAACTAATCCTAATATGATTATACAAACCACAAACAGCTAGATTGAACTGAATAAATTGTTGATTACTTAGTTAGGTGGTTCGATTATGAACCTTTACCTCAAAGGTGACTAAGAATTTGGGTAACGTTGAGTCAAACCTTGAGCCCATGCATAGGGAAAGACATGTCTAGGCAACCCAAAAAGGAGCCTCAGCCCTAGGCCTAGGTTGACCTACCACTTCATGCACAATGAGAACGGAAATAATCCAAATAGGTCTTGAACCATTCCTTTTTCTCAGAGGTAAAGGGAAAGGTCGAGAACCCTCTAAATCAACTGCATATATAAATATATGATTATGACTCAAAGAAAGGAGTATGTAAACAATTATTGATAGATAACAAAACCAAATATTACTAATACACATTCCTTTAATTATTCTCTGGCATATCAATAATGCAACTAATTAAAAATGAGTATCTAAACCAATATTGAAATTTGTTTGGTAATCATTTGGTTTTTAAAAATTAAAACTATAATCACACCTTTCCAGCACATATTTTTTGCTTTTTGTTATCTACTTTTTACCAATATTTTCAAACATTAAACCAAGTTTTAGAAAATAATATATATATAGTTTTTAAAAACTTGTTTTTGTTTTTGAAATTTTGCTAAGAATTCAACACCCTTACTTAATAAAGATTCTTAGTTTTGGGTTTAATTTCCATTTGGTCACTAGATTTCAAAATGGTACACATTTAGTCCTTAAGTTTTGAATTTGTTTTCAATTTAGTCTCTAAATTTCAGAATGTTATAAGTTTACCTATGAAATTTGAGTTTTGCTTCAAATTAGATTCTTAGATTTCAAGATTTATATTTTATTGAAGAAATTGAGAAGAAATATACTTAATTTTCAAAAACAAAAAATAAAAAACTAAATGGTCACAAAATGGGGCATGGAATATTAAAGACTAGAACTTATCTTGTTGATCTAATGATATGATAAATTAGTGATCAACCTCATGACACTAACAATAATTGATTGAAAATCATTTGAAGTGTCATAAATATATCATTTTTAATTTGATTGAGATAGACCTAATAATAAATGAATATGGAAATGATCACAAATAGAAAACAAAAATTAAATGCCACTAATGTAATATTTCTATTTTAATGATAATGTAGATTAATAATTAAATTTGAAAGATAATGAAAATGCAAAAAATTACTAATAAGTAATAGTATATGAAGTCAAATATCCATGATAAACTCTTTTATATTTTATTAATATAGTATATAAGGACTAAACATAATAGCAAATGAGTCCCTAACCAATTATTTATAAATAGAAATCACAAATATATCTCCATTAGTGATATGTTCATCTTTAATAGACTTAATAAATTGATATGTTGATAACCAATACTTTCTTTTTCACATGATAATCATGTTAGGCTTAAAATTATGGTATATTTGCAAATATTTTTACTTTATTCTAAATTTGATATAATTTTTTGTTAGATTGTCGTATATGCAACTATTGTTGTAATTTTATGTTTTATTTAAGTATAGTAAATCATTTCGTTTTTTGTTTTTAGTTTTTAAAAATTAAGTATATTTTTTTCTATTCTCCTACAATGGTTTGCATTTTTCTCAAGTGCAGGAGTAGAATTCTTAGCTAAATTCTAAAAAAAAAAAAAAAAAGTTTTCAAAAGTTACTTTTTTTTAGTTTTCAAATTTTGACGTGATTTTAAAAAACACTGGTATAAAGTAGATAACAAAACAAGAAATCTAGAGGTGTAAGAGGTGTTTGTAGGTTTAGATTTTAAAAACTAAATACAAAAAACCAAATGACTGCCAAATGGGACCTTAATGTTTTATTGTTTAATAGAAGTTATTTTAATTTTTGGTTTGCAATTAAATTAGAAGTTAAATGCATTTTTTCTTGGTACTTTGAGATTTATTCTTTTTTTTTTTTTTTTTTTAATTGTTCAATTTAGCCTTTATAATTTCAATGCCTTAAATTTAGTTCTTGTAGGTAGCTTATTGTTGATTATGTTTTAGTCTCCATGAATATCCTTTAATAAATTATGAAAATATATATACATAGTATCTTTTCTTGCATGAAAATTATTTTTATTGTTTAACTGGTTTCAATAATTTATTTGAATTATATGAATTAAAACTAGGTAACTAAAAGTATATTGACCAAAATGAAACAATAGTTAAATATAAACACCAAAATAGTATTTTAACCTTATTTTATAAATAAATTTAGAGGAAAAATCTTTTTGGTCCCTTGGTTTTGGGTCTAATTTGTATTTTTCACTAGATTTCAAAATGTTACTTATTTAGTCTTTAAGTTTTGAGTTTGGTTATAATTTAGTCTCTAGGTTTCAAATTGTTACGATTTAACTTATGAAATTTGAGTTTTGCTTCAATTTGATCTTTAGATTTCAAGATTTATATTTTTAATCTTGATTTTTTCACTATACTCATTTTTCATCTTCAATGTTAATGTATATTAATAAATTTAAAATAATTATTAATGTATATTAATAAATCTAAAATAATTAAACGAATTATAATTAATTAAGTTTTACTATTTTCATCACTTTTTAAATTAAAGTTAAAATTTCAATTCATAATTATTTTACATTAATTAATAGACATTGACGTTAATGATTGAAAGTGAGTATTTAATAAAAACTAAGGCTAGAATTGTAAAATCTTGAAATCTAGAAACCAACTTGAAACAAAACTTAAATCTCAAAGATGAATTTGTAACATTTTGAAATTTAAGGACTAAATTGAAACTAAAACCAAAACCAAAATTTGACTAAATATATAACTTTTTGAAACTTAAAGACCAAATAAAAACTAGACAAAAAATTGAGGAACCAAAATGTATTTTTCTATAAATTTATTAAACAAGCTAATGTCACATCACCTTATAATTAATATACAATACCATGTCAACTAAAAAAAATTGATCAAATCAACAAAATTTAGTAATAATGGGCACCGTTGAGCTTGATAGGTATCTTCGAAAAGTGATGACAAAGACTTAAAAATATTATTTATTTGGATAAAATATGGAATTTAAGACATATTTGGATTGATTAGAGAAAAAATATTTTTCAATGAGGTCACTTTTATTTTTAAAAAAATTAATAAAAGAGGCTTAAAATACCCTTTGACAGCATTTCAAAATTTTTTTGATTGGTTGTCAAACATTTCAATTTTTTCCCAAATGACTTATTTTCTAAATTAAACAATTGAAAAGCCAAACTAAACATACTTTAAATTGCAAAGACCAACCAAATGTAACTTAAATCAAATTTTATGTACTACAGCCACATTTACATGGGGAATAAAAAATGGTATTGTTTAGGTTGATTTCAATTGGACCATCAATCGAAATGGGCCTCAATTATAAACCAGCGTGATTGTGATTGTTGGTATTTACTCATCTAATTTTAAGCAATATGATTGTGATGAGGCTGTTTATTTCAAATTATTAATTCAAAGGTGGAACAAAAATGACAAAACAACCCTCATCGCGTCATTTCTGATTGATAACATCGAACACCATCATTCATCCTCATTTCAAACAATCTGTCAATCGTTTTAACTCACGCTTCTTTACTTCCTCACTATTTCACTTTCGATTTTCATTTTTCAATGTTCATCGATCATTTGTTCGCTCGTCCTCTTATAAGTGTAACATATTCTGCCTTTTACTTTGATTTTTTACTTCATTTTAACTGGAAATTGTCTTCGATTAACGGTTTATAACACATACAATTAGGGCTTCGAGGAATGTATACATTCTAATGTTGTTGGGAACTAGAACTTGCATGTTTGTTGTCATTATTTTTCAAATAATACAAAGTCATCATTAATCTTGTCACACTAGTTTATTTAGTATTCCAATCATTCATTAGTACTCGTATTGACTCTGTTTGATTTTTTATATGTTCTATTTAAACTTATCGATGTAGAAATCGATTTCCTTATCATCTATCGGTATAATTGTGTGTTTTGCTGACGGCCATGTTGATTAGGTCATATAATAGTAAGTCGGTAGGAAGAAGGATATATCGATAAATCGATATCGATTGATGATAACGGTAGAACTGTAATATAGTTGGTATCGATAAATGCAGTAAAGTTTCTAAAATGTGTTACTTGCTAACTGAATTTCCATGGAAATCAAAATTTCAGATAAGAAATGACACAACCTCGTTATAAGATTCCCTGGGAAGAATGGTTTTCAACGCAGTATACGAGCCTATTCCATATCAAGAATGCAAATGTTATTATTAAGTGGAAGCTGACTCACGCGCAGCTTGAAGCTTTCGGGAAAATAATATCCAGTCCATACATTGACTTGAACATCATTTTTAGTAGTGGTGTAGTTCATATGGGGTTAGAAAATTGTTAAAGCAACTAAAATTGCTACAGATATTTCAAATAACCGGTAGATCGGTAAGACCAAGAAAAGCGAGTTATAAAAATTTTAAAGCGACGAAAATCACTATCGATACTTCCATCTGTAAAGCGGTATCGCCTCATTTCAAAGGAAAAATGACGAAAATTGACACAAAAATATTCTTACCAAATATGTGGATTGCACTGTATAATCAAATGTAATTGGATTGAAGACCTTTCCAAGCTTAATCAGATTACAAAATTCATTACGGATGGTATGGTGGACTCCATTTTTAATTACTATACATGAACATGTCAACAAAATTTAAAGCAATCCGATGGGGCCCATAAAACGAATTGTGATTGATGTATACACATTCCCCTTACAAAAGTGGCCTAAAAATATATTTTTTTAGCTTTTGATTTGTATGTAATAAGTTGCTGCTAGACTCGATCATTTTAAAAATTAAGTAATCTATTTAATATGAGACTATTTTTTTTTTTTTTTTTTTTTTTTTTGTCTAATAAGAACTAAAACTTTCAATTATTTATCTAACAAGTCAAAATAAATTTTAAAATTAAAAGATCTAGAGGATAAAAAACAAAAGTGTAATAATTCATTAGATAGGCTTAAAATTTTAGAGATGTATTGAACAAAGAAAAAATTAGATTCTTAGTTCCTAAAATTGGGGTGTTCAAAGAACTCGACAACCAAATAACTCATACTATCCAATCCAAATTATAAGGGTTTGGTTCGGTTAGTTTTGTTCCTGGATTGAATTAAGTTAAACTTTTTCATTTTTTTGTTGGATTGGGCTGGGTCTCTGGTTGGCTAAATAAAAATTTGAGTTAACATAACCCAACCCGAATTATATATATATTAATGAAACAAAAATATAATATTTCTCTTTGTTTAAAGTTTGGCTACTTAGAGTTAATGAATTTATGAATTTTTTAATATTTTTGTTTTAAAAGTGTTGGTGATATTTGTATTTGTTTAAAGTGTAATAAATATCATAGATATTTGGTTTTTAACATTTGAATTTTATGATATTTTAGTTATTAGTCATGTGTTGTAGATAAACTTACGTATTTAAAATTAATAAGAAAAATAAGTTATAACCCGACAACCTCACCCAACTTAAATTTTAAGGTTGGGTTGAAGACTTTATTTGGGTCATTTGGGTTGCCAATTCAACCAACCCGAATTTTTGGGTTGATCTAAAATAACACCATTAATCCAATCCAACTCATCCATATACACTCATACCTAAAACTTTTGAATCGCGGTTAAATTTAGGATAAACATATTGTAGGATTGGCAACCCTAGAGGGGTAAATAGGGTTTAATCAAACTAATTAAAACTTTTTTCTAATGTTGGTCCAATTAAACAAATTAACAAACTTTTTACTAATAAATCATTTAAACAATAAATTCATGCAAATAAATTCAATTCAAAATAGTCAAGTAATTAAAACTAATACTTTTATGTACCCAATTTGATTTTAATAAAAAAATTGGTATGAGATATAAAGATTAATTCAATCAACCTAAAAAAGTGGTAAGCAATTAATTTAAGGAACAAATATTGCAATTAATTTTATGCAATAAAATAAAACAACAAATTAATTGCAAAATTAAAGTAGGAGAGTGTGAAACCCACATCTCAATTTCCCTACTTAAGCAGGTAATTAAGGCAATTAACTAAGTATCAATATTTCCTATGTTGAAGAGAAGAAACTTTCTAAGTATTGAATAGATTTTCTTTGAGCCTTAACTAGTGAAAATTTGGCTAGTGTGAAGTCAAAAAGAAACCATGCGTTGGGTATTAGAAAACATTAACGCATAAGATGAGGCTAAGTCAGTATAAAAGAGTTTAAGTCAAAGGAAACCATGCGTTTGTAAGGTTGGATGCATGATTGGCCGAGGCATTGGCAAGAGGCACTGACCAAGTTGCTCATGCATTGAGCAAGAGTGGAGAGAGCGAGATAAGCTTGAGCATAAGGCGTTGGATAGACGATCGGGGCGACACTGAGTGATGTGTTGGACGACCGTGTAGCTGTGTGCAGTGCTAAATAATGTGAAGCGATGCGCTACACGATAGAAATATACGATAGACAAAGACACTACATGATCAATGTAAGTGCTAGACAATAAGTGTGGAAGCTGGGTGATAGCGCTAAACGATAGCACTATACGATAGCGTTAAGCGTTGAGTGGGAGCTAGAAGATGAGTTTAAACGCTAGACAATGCGTGGGCGCTAAGCGATAGACTACACGATAGGCATTACGCAATAGACGCAGGTGTTGGGCAATGACACTATGCGATGAGCGGATGCGTTAGACGATAAGGCGTCAACGTTACACGATGGAGCTAAATGATGGGCGCAGCAACTATGCGATGGGCTATGTGCGAGATCGTTGAGAGCAAGATGTTTACTAAACGATTGAGCTACACGATCGGGCGTTGGTACTATGCGATGGACGCAGACACTAAACAATTACAGAGAGAGATTCATTAAACGATTGAGCTAAGCAATGATGTGTGAAAGCTGCACGATGGACTAAACGATAGAGTGGTGCTGAGGCTTGCGTTACGCAAGGTTGATGAGCTCATCCGGACAAATGTCTATACCGAGAGGTGGTTAGACTTGAGTTAGTAGAAGCTGAGTGAATTAAGTTTCATGCAAGGGAAGTCTTATGCATGAGGAAGACAACACAAGTAGGTGTGTGGTATGAGAGTAGGTGAATAGCATGGAAGTAGGTGGTGGCAAAACATGGTGCAAACACTTCAAGAGGAGAAGGTGTCATGCATTGGAAGACTTAAAAGATGAGAATGATCCTATAAATACCACCACAAGAGGTCTCTTTAGTACACAACTCGAAATCCTCTTGAATTATAATAAAAATAGTGTTTAAGAGCAGTCTCGGAGATAACCATGTGTTGATCATGAAGTTCCAAGAGAAGGAGATGTTGTCGAACAGTGAAGTCTGGAAGTAGCATCAACTTGGGCGAGGATTTCTCCCTTAATACTCGTGTGTTTGGAGTGATTCCAAAAACAACTGAAAGCTTTAAGAGTCTAGTTTTCAGGGTAGGACTTCTGAAGAAAAAGCTCCAAGGAATCGGGCTGGAGAGTGAAGAAAAAATAGAAGGGTCAAATTGTCGGGTAAGCTTGGGCCAGTTTTGATTTTTTGAGGATTCCGACCAAATCATGAGGCGTTTTGAGCTAGGATTTTAAGGTAAGATTCTTAAGATATTTAGAACATTTTTGTAGAAGAAAGTATCCCGAAATAAGGCCTAGAACTATAAGTAATCTAAGCTTTAAGTTGAATCTAGATCTTAGGGTTCAAAAGGGAGCCCAAGGTGATCAAGGAACTTCTAGAAAGAAAGGTTCCTACCTTACCAAGGTGAGTGGTATTTCATTTAAGTCTTAAAGCATATCTTTTAGAGTAAATTGTATATGGTTATGTTATGAATGAGTAAATAGCATGAAAATGAGAATATGTGATCGAGATGGTCAGGGGTCAATAGACCTAGTTCCTGAGCCCAAATGGAACCTCACGAGATGGTTAGAGGACCGAGAGGTCTAGTTTCTGAGCCTATGGGAGGAACCTCGTATGGGATGGTCAGAGGGCCGACGAATCTAGCTTCTGAGCCCATGAGCAGGGAGCTATGTTCACATAGGGAACAAAGAGAAACGCAAGAGAATAAGCATTTATAATTAATAACAGTTAACTATCTACCGTGCGTGTAGATAGGAGTTAAGACCAGACTCATTCAAAAGCGAAGGTTTGAGTATTAACCTCGTATTTATGATATGCTTATTAATTATGAGTTGAAATAGACTCTAGAAGTTGCTTACTACTCACTGAGCTTTGTGAAGCTTATTCTTTTCTTTTATGTTTTCTCCCCAGGTAGCAAAAGGTGAGGAGTTCCAAGGTACTGCTAAGGTCAAGGTCTGCCACAACCACAATCACACTTCCGAGGTTTTAGAGTTGTTGTTGTAAACTTTGTAGCTAAGTCTTGGAGTTGTATAAACATTACATTGTTGTAATAAAGTGGACCTAATCAATCAATTATTGTTATCTCATTGACTTAAAGTTTACTGAGAATAAAGAGGTTCAGATAGGCAGTAGGTATCACAAAAGGGTGGTATCTACGGTCCCTCACGCCTCTCCTTGGGCTTAGGAGATGGGCTCGGGGTGGGATATGACAGAAAGGGATAGAGAAATGAATACTAAAACTTTTATAGTGGTTCGGCACAACCGGCCTACTCCACTTTCTAAGCTCCTCTTGGGTACTTCACTAGAAGTTTTTGACTCTTTCCACGACTTAGAGTTGAACCGCTACAACGTTTTTTTTCCAAGCGTAAAAATAAACCCGATCCTTTCCATAGTTGAAGATCCAACCATTATGACAACTTTTTTCGGTATTAAGAGCAACATTTACAAAATGTTTGTAAAAAAAAAAAGAGCACACTCGACAAACTCTCTACATGAGTGAATTTACACATTTTAGCTCGAACACATGTTAATCCTCAAAATACATAAAATGTCTCTTTCAAGAATTAGATGAAAAGAAGAAAATTGAACCTTAGAGAGAGAAGAACAATTATGGCTTTGAGTTATGGAGGAAGTGTAAAATTGTTGTTGTGATTTGGATAAGAAGATGAGTTTAAATAAAGAGGAAAAATTATTGAAAACCACATTTAATTTGACCACTGGATCTTGGAAAAGAAAAATTAATGGTGGGGATTTAAACTAAACTAGTCGTTAGACACAAACAAAATATAATATTAAATTCTTTTTCTTTTTAAATACATTTTCTTTTTTTAAAAACTCAACAAAAAGCAAAAACTCGTCGTGTGTCCATGTAACATCCTGATTTTTTAAGGAAAAATTAAGTTAATTATCTTAAATTGCTGAGTTTTAGTTTCCTAATCTTTTGAATTTGGAAACAAATTGTTACATTTGAAGAAGTTTTATTGGTTAATGTGGATTCTTTGAGTATGAGTTTTAAACTAATTGGAAGGGATAATTGAATTATTTGTATAAGAGATTTTGAGTTTTTGTGAAATTTGAAAGGGAAAGGAGGAAATTGTGGTTTTAAGATTTTACTCTCTTTAATTTTGGAACTTGGATCCAAAATTTAAGTAAAGAATTAGGAAAAGATAATTGGTTTACTTGGAAGTAATTAAATCAAGTACTTAAAAAGATTTGTAAATTTAGATTCAAGCTAATTTAGAAAGTTAGAATTTAATTTTGGGATTTAGAATTTTTGGAAAGAAGTGATTTAAAGTTGGTTAATTTATTTTTAGGTTTATTTAATTAATTGGAGAAGAGGTGAAATATTTGAGTTTGATATGACATATTTATTAAGGAAAGGAAATATACATATATATATATATAAGGGTTTTGGAATTTAAGAAAAGAAAAGCAAAGAATATATATGGGTTTTGGAATTTAAGAAAAAGAAAGGAAATATATATATATATATATATATATATTAATTATGTATTTGTGTGGTGGAGAATTAAAAAGAAAAGAAATATGGAATTTTCAAATCCCCACTTTCTCACTTTCTCTCTGGTTTAGACGAACTTCAGCTGTCGCACCGCCGACGTCCACATCCTTTCCTCCGTCAAGTTGCAACCGTGCCGCTCTGACCTTCATGTCGCTAGATCTGCTCGCCGTTGGTCCTCCTCTCTTCCAGTCGTTGTCCTCTATCGAACGCCGTCGTGAGGTTCGTATTTTTGGGATAAGATCTAAATGATTTTCATGGTTTTGTTGAGGATCTTGAATACCCAATAAATAACGTGTTTAATTATTATTTCAATCGTGATTTTGGAGGTTGAATTTGAAAGTTTGAAGGAGTTTAAAAGGTCGTTAGCATGCTGTCAAGCAAATTTAACGTGATTTCGGCAAGAATTTTGGTAAGATTTTGGGCTTTGTGACTTGTTCAGTTCAAATGTGTATTTATACGAATTAAGTTATTAAGTTTTGTTGTTGATTTTGGCGTGATTAAATACTTAGGTGTGAACCTAAAGGTTAAATTTTATTTTGATTTATGTATTAGGATTTAATTCAAAGATTGTAGAGATTAGAAGGGGTTAGTTGCTCAAATATTTGGCTCGATTAAGGATTCAAGAATTTCACAAAGATTCAATTGCTT
>NW_028325660.1:0-12873 GCF_027475165.1 Benincasa hispida
GTGTAGGAAAAAGTAAGCTCTAACAAAACTGGGTTCAGAGAGAAACTGCAAGAATCAATCAAAGATATCGAAAAGAAGTTCAAAGAGTAATCCCAGTACAAAACCCAACTCAGAAAGATCAAAATTGAGACAGAAAAGGCGGAAAGGAAAATTAGGGTTTTCACAATTATGGTAGAAACTAGTGAATGGAAGGGAATTGAATAGAGGGGATAATTGAGATGAGAACAATAAGATCAGCAAAAACAAGGCTATGGTGTTAGTACTAACTTGAATGTTTATGAGTCATGAGGAAACTTTTGGATGAAGGAATATACTGAGTATGACTTCAAGACCATGGAAGAAAAGACTATGGAGGAGAGAGAAAGAAGAACAAGAGAGAGATTGAGATTGTGAGGGAAATGAAAAACTTTTATGAGAAAAACAGAGGATTTAACCTTTAGACTTCATCTTTTGCAAATTGCAAGGCTTGTGGAGAGAGATTTACCATCTATCAAAGAGCATTTAGTGCCCAAATGCATCAAATATTCCCCCCAAAAACAACCCTAATGAAAAATGGACCTTGATTGAGAGTGAAGAAAAAATAAATGTATAATAAACATTAACCAAATACCAAAATGAAATGAGAGGTAATATTGAAGAAAGAAATTCTCATGTGGTTTTTTTTTTTTTTTTTTTCGCCTAACAATTTGACCTCTTCCAATCAAGTTGACACACAAAAAATGGAAGCAAAACAACCGTTACAAGTATGGTTGATGGTCCATGATGGAATGGGATTGTAATATGATGTAATAGAAAATTCATGTTTGGATTGAGCGTTTTGGTTCCGATTTATAATACAAAACTCATTCCGTTCCGACAATTTTCAATCTAACCCTTTTTCTCATTGTTTTCATGCTTCATTATCTCATTTTCATTCCGTCTTCGATTACTCATGTTTTTCAACATTTTTCTGATTTTTAATAATCTTTATTACATTCAAGCTCCCCAAACACACCATAAAATATTTTATAACACCAAGACATGGGCCAAATATAAATCTAGAAGAAGAGGTTTCTTTATTAAAATGAAACATGATGATGAGTATAAAATGTACCAAAGCTTTTTGTTCAATAAATTACTTTAATATAATAAGTTATGTTTTGTCCTTGCCCAATAGCTATTGAAAGGAGAAACAATATTAAATATGGACATAGGAGTTCTTCAAAATTTTCCTAAGTGTTCTCTTGTTATTCATTGTTAAGGGAAAAAAAACATTTTCAAGTAACCATCTTTTTACTTTAAGGTGAAATAAAAGTAATACAAGATTTTTTAGGACAAAAATTTGTTGGTTGTTGGTTCTATGTTATATAAGTTCCTGTAGTAAATTACATGTGAATTAATATAAAAAAAAAAAATAGTGGATCCATATATTAATAAATAATAGTCAATCATTAAAGGCATGATAACTTAGCTAACATATGGTATGTGTTAGTAATCAAGAAGTTTGTGATTCTAATCCCTCCGTCCTCTATTGTACTTGATAAATAGTCAATTTAGATATAGCTGAAATAATTAAGGCTTACACCTTCAATCATATAGTTAAATTCTTTACTACTTGCAGACTTATCACATGTTAATTGACGTAGTAATAAACCGTCGATGAATACTATAATAAAATTTCTAAAATTGTTAATACACTTAATACACTTTTTCTAACTCATATAACAAGTTAAAAGTAAAATAGAGATAAATGGGTGGATATTTTATAAAATTAAAAGGTTGTTTGTAATATATTTTCAAGTGTCTAATTTAAAAAAATAAGTCATTTTAGAAAAGAAAAAATAAATAAAGTGTTTGACAACCGTTTCAAAATAATTTTTGAAGTGTAATTTATACCGTTTTGATTTAAAATGTTTAAATTAAAAAAAAAACATTTTTTTTAAAAAAACAATCCAAACCACCTTAAATCAATAATCAAATTAGAGCTAATTTAAGAATGAAACATTAAGCTTAATTGCATATTTGACCTTTTCCTCCTCCCCCATGCGGAATAATAAATTGTGGCAAGAGAAGAAAGAACGAAGAATGGTAATAATTATGGCAAGGTATATCTATAAGCAAAATTTTTGTAATAAACGAAGCTTTCCTCGTTACTACTACGAATTTCTTTATTTTTTCTCAGTTTAATATGTAATGTGGAATATGCTTGATTAGGGGGTGTTCGTGAGTTAGATTGAAGGATTTTTTAAATCCAATTCAATTGTTTTTATGATTAATTTCTTCGATCTAAATAATTTTTATTAAAAAATGAACTCAACTCAATCCAACTATAGGATATTTAGGTTGGTTTGGATGCATCGAGTTACTTATTTAAATTTGTGTTCTAAAAAGAAGTAAGATGTTAATACGTAAAATTTTAATTCAATTATTTTCATATATTAAATTAAGATTAACAACTAATTTATATAATAAATTTTTTCTCTCCACTGTGCTAAAAAACTATTTTTAGGAGTTGTTGAGAAATAAATTATCTAAAAAAGATAAAACTTAAATAAATTATGTATATGTAATTGTATTATAAGCTAATATATATATACATTTTAAAGTTAAAAATAAGTTCGGATTATTTTAGATCAATATATTAACCAACTCAAATCATACTAGTTGGATTGGACCGATCGATTTCACTCTAATGTCAATCTTTAACCTCTTAGATGAAATGTGTGACACAAAAGTTAAAATAGCATAATTTAAGAGGCATAATACTTGTAATATCAACTTTGATATAAGAGATTTGATTCTTTCACACTCCACGTGTTATAAAGAAAAAAATATCAATTTAACTAAACTTTAAGAGTTATATCAATTTAAAACATTAGATTTGGAAAAACATCGTGTGAGACATATAATGATCATAATGAATAAATTGATGATTTTACAAAATAATCATAATACGTGTGAAAAAATTTATACGTGAACAAATTGAGACATTGATGATTTTACAAAATAATCATAATGAATGGTCTTAATTTGCTTATAAAAATTTAGGAGTTTTGATACAAATTATAAATTTCACACGATATTTGTCGAACAAGACTGTAAGACACGTTTAAATTGATACAACTACTAATTTATAATTTTAATGGATACGACCCCAAATTTAGTGGTATAAAAATTCCATTTCAGGTTACTTTAGATTCATTTAATTTAAATCCACTTATTCTTTCTATTAAAAACAAGAGGTAACTGCAACATGATCTGCAAAGACTTGACTGAAAAAGCTAAAAATACAATGACCATTTCCATTAAAGAAAATTTATCATAATTCCAAACCCTTTTTTTCATTCTCTTCCTTTTCTTTTTTCTTTTTTCTTTTTTTTTTTTCAAAAAAAAACAAAAAAAAAAAAAAGAACAAAAAACAAAAAAACAAAAAAACAAAACAAAACAAAACAAAACAAACAAACAAATAGACAGAAAAAGACTAAAGTTGAGGTTAAAATGGAGAGACGAGCATAGAGTTAAAACATTGACTACTTCATTTGCTTGTCTTAGAACATGCTCGATAGGAAGAGTATACGAGAAACATCTATACTATTAGTTTCCTACTTTGTAATTTTGCAGAGATAGATATCTAATACACTAGTACTCATATTATTAGTTTCCTACTCCAGTAGAAGGAAAAAAAAACTATGGATCGACTTTTCAAGCGCTTAAAAAAGTATTTTCAAATGAAAAAGTGTTTTTAACCCAAATCTTCAAATGAAAAAGTGTTTTTAACCCAAATCCGAGCCATGGGCTTTCAGATCTTCAACAAATGTTGACCAATCAAGTCCAAACTAATATTTTGCCAGATAACTGTTTTAATTTTCAATTTGCTGTTGTACAGTTTGGACCGATGATGCAGAGAAACTAATAAATGTGTAAATTTATAAACTGCAGAAAAAGAAACCTGACAAGCAACTCTAACGAGCAATAGGGTAACATGTAAACTACGCTAAAAAAAAGTAAATTTGGTACTGTTACAAATGAAGCAATATAACTTACAATGATCTCAGATTCTGCTTTGAAGAGAACAAATCTTCGAGCAGTATTTTTTTCCCAACAGCTACCAATCATTCAAATCAAATAACACTTTCTACCACCATCCGTAGCTTTTCCTCCTTCCTTCATTGCTAAAGCCTCCAAATCTTGACGCCGAGTATCCATTCTGAGGAGTTCTAGTGGTTCCTAATGACATCGGAGTCCCTGGATGTAATGTGTGCCTCTTAGAGAAAGATTGAGAGCCTGCATAGTGGCCGGAAGATTGAGGGCTTGCATAATGATCGGAAAATTGAGGGTTTGCGTATTGACCGGTATATTCTGTATAATAATTATGACCCCACCGAGATGATGGTGTAACAGGAGAATTCCAGTCATTTCTCATAAATGTGCCATTGAAGAAGTTACCAGAACCACTACCTTCCAGTATCCAGCGACCCGTTTGTCCCGACTTACTAGGCAGGTTGGAGTATTGTTCTTCATGGTTTATCTTTTTCTTCTTATCATGAGGTGCAGATTTTGACACCATATGGTTAGTTTCTTCTACTTGTGACTTCGATCTTGAATTTGATAACTCACGATTCCTCTTGCCACCCTGAGCCAAGCTAGTACAAGTTTCAGAATCACATTTTGACAGGAAATATAACAGTATAACAAATGAGCAGTTTTTCATCCGAATTTTTCCCCAATAAAAAGGCCAATATGTAAACTATTTTATATACCTTGGTGGAACTTGTGCACTCACGAGCAAAATGCCCTAGTTCACCACATCTATAGCATAAGCTAGGTGATGCAGCAACAGAAGTTTCCTCAATAATCCTCTTGCCGCCCTGAGCAAGCTCCATAAAGTACAAGTTTAGAATAACATTTCGACAGGAAATATAAATATATAACAAATTAACGTTTTCTACTCCTAATTCTTTTCTAATAAAACAGGCAAATATGTAAGCTATTTTATATACCTTAGTGGAACTTGTGCACTCCCGAGCAAAATGCCCTTGTTCACCACATTTATAGCATGAGCTAGGTGATGCAGCACCAGAGGTTTCCTCAAGAATCCTCTTGCCAGCCTGAGCAAGCTCCATATAGTATCAGTTTAGATTTTTAGAATGACATTTCGACAGAAAATATAAGAAAATGAATGTCCTCTCTTAGATTTTTCCACAATAAAGCAGGCCGAGGCCGATATGTAGCTCTTTAACTCTTTTATCTACCTTAGTGGAATTTGTGCACTCACGGGCAAAGTGCCCTTCTTCACCACATCTATAGCATGGGCTAGGTGATGCGGCACCAGAGGCTTCCTCACGACTCCTCTTGCCACTCTGAGCAAGCTCCATAGAGTACAAGTTTATAATCAGATTACAACAAGAAATATAAGTAAATGCATAACAAAATTAGTATTTTCACCTCCTAATGTTTCCCTAACTACCTTGGTTGAACTTGTGCACTCACGGGCAAAATGCCCTTCTTCACCACATCTATAGCATTGACTAGGTGATACAGCACCAAAGGCATCCCCACGTAATCTCGAGCATGACTGTAAATTCACATACACACAGGACAAAAAATTAATCATCCACATGCAATACATTTAGAAGCAAGGAACATTAATCAACAAATTCCTGTACTTAAATATTCCATCCTCCGTGTACAGAGGCATCAAGTCAAAATAAGTGAAAGCAACACTATTGACCCTCACCTACTTTCTCAAAAGTTTGACACACTAAACAGTAAACATTGAACTCTATAATTACAAGTAAATATTAGCATCTCATCAATCCCAATTATTTGATCTGCATAAGAAAATACACTCACTACACAAGTCCAGGAATTCAATGCTGAAGAATCAGCAAAATTCAGAACTGGAATCAATTTTCCGATGGCTACTGTCAACTGGGGTGAAAGTGAAACACGAGGACAGTTGCATATAAAAATAAAACATAAAAAAACCCAGAGAGCATCTCAAATGAAAATGAAGAGTGATATAAGTATATCATGTGAACATCTTATAGAGTCAGATGTAAGCAAAGAGAACTTACCAGACCAGTATGTCCAGTCTGTCCACATTTATAGCAGGAAACTACTGAAGTACCGCTGATGGAATTCACGCAACATAAATGACCAAATTTCTTACAAATGTAGCATTGTATGTTCTGAAAAGAAAAAAAAAGTTTCTAGAAGTCAAGTTGAGAAAAATGATACACCATGCAAAACAATTTCTGGAAAAGAGCCAAGAAAGTACACTACAATACAAAGTAGAAGACCTTAAGATCATCATCTGGATAAAGATTCTGACAAGAAAACATATCATGCCCAGAATCTCCACATTTTAAACATATTTTTAAGCTTGAAGAGACATCCCTGTGCTTCTCTGGACAGTCATTTGCACGATGCCCACCTTTCTTACAAATAAAACAGTCTCGTGCCTGAGAATAGTAAGGAGCAGGTTTTCAGTTTTCGATAAATCCAAATGAGCAAGAAACAGGAGAATTTTAAGAAGACAATACTCCAGCACGTGAGACACTCAGGCTGCTTGTGAATAGATTGTGTCTCTAGATTAGAAGTAGGAATTTCAAACTTGAAGACAATTTATTTTTCTAAAAAATTACCTCAGACACAAAAGATGTTTGATGAAGTGGATAATTATTAATGATCATTAAAAAAATGCAGAGATATGAGTAGACCACATTCAGACCACATTCAGACCACTACGTCTCCGTGTCAGAGAACTCTTGCACTAAACTCGCTATATCTACATTCTGAGGCTTGAATGTGACAAAGGAATCCTCATGTTTATTGCCACCAACAGGACCTGACCCGTGACCTCAACATTCGATATTTATACTAGTTAGACCAACTATGGACACCCCCCCGAATGAGAAGTGAGAACCATCTAGGATAGCTGTAACAAAAGAAAAGCAAAGGGAAGTAAGAGTAGATCAATTTTGCATGTTTTATTCCTGACCTTTGAGCAACTCTTTGCATTGTGCTCCAAACTTCCACAGACAAAACATGGTCTCTTCCGTTTAGCTGATGTGCAATTCACAGCATTATGACCTTCCTCACCACAATTATAGCATGTTCCCCAACTATCTGGAGGATCAAAATATCTTGGTCCACGCTGGTAGAATAATATATGAGAGATACAAAACTAAGCATCCACAAGCACAAACATTAACTTTTCCTTAATGGCAGTTCAGAGCAGTTAAAGGGACTCACAAGAAGCTTCCTGAACACATTATTATCAGTTGTCTCGGTAGAGTTTGGTTCCACTGAATCCACATGATCTATCATTCCAGTTGTCTTGATCTTCGCACCTTCTGTGACAACCATCTAAAATGAAAGGAAGCAGCAAGTCAATTATGAAATACGAACCTCTAGTAGACATACCCCACGATTGTCTTATCAGATTATAGGAAAATAAATACAATCTCTGGTTCAAAATTTAGGACAGTTCATACTTTGAAACTAGTGCTATGTTATCAGATATTTTGTTTTCCATAAACCACATAAGCAGGTGAAAATTCCATCAATACACTGGTTATGGTTCAATGAGCATTGGCCTAAGTTTAGGACTTCTTTCTTGCCACTGTCATCGAGTCGTCAACAAAACCCGAATGGGGAGGTCTCTTAGGCTGTGGCAATGCGCTAAAAGATAAACAATCCTTCTATAACTCACTCCCTCCACTAGATTCTTCCAAAAAGACTAAAGCGATAGTAGTAAAATACTCACATCGCGGTCTTCGGTTCCCAGCTTCTTAACTTTCTTCTTCCTCTTCTTCACTGTCTTCTTACTCCCTAGTTCTCGCCCCTCAGAAGCAGCAGCAATGCCATCAGCGCTGGCTCTGTCAGTTCCGTCGTCGGCGTCGGCACCCTCCAATGTCGATGAAAGCAGTCGAATGGCTCCAACGCCAACAATATCACCTTTACCACTTTGTTCACACTTAACATCCTTATTAACGCCGGCATCGGTAACCAACTTTCCGGAGCGCAATTGCATAGCCTTCTCGACAATTTTGAGGCTAAGATCTTCATTGGCCTCGTCGTCGTCACTGCTCAGCGAATTTGCAGACTTCGAAGCCGCACTATTCACAACCTGAAGTTCGTCATCGTCGTCCTCGAATTTGAACTTCTTCTGCTTGACTCTTCTCCCCATCTTCCAAATACAAAACTGAATCAAACTGCAATCTTGGTAGCCCTAATTGAATGGTTGGGAGAATAACTGAGCAAACTTGGCAAATTTTCGCCCTTGGGTGGCTAGGGTTTCCGCAATTTTTTGTATATAATTTCCCTCTCGAATAAATTCGACGACATGTCGTTCCGTAAAGGCTTAGGAGCCGTCGTATCCTGGCCTTTGTCGGAACCCCGGTTATGGGGTGGTATATCCCGCGTGTTCGCAAGTTTAATTTTTCACCTCGCAAGTCTACGCAGCGTTTTGTCTCGGCTCGTGTAAAAATTAAAAATAATAAATCAAGTAAAACCTCTTGTAAAATTGATGAGCACAACGAGACTACAGATATAAAAAATATAATATAATAATATTTTTATATACTAATAATAAATAAATAAAAACTAGAATTATAAAAGAACTAGAATTATAAAATTAGACAATGAAAATTTTAGTGGAATTTGGTGTGGATTTCTCACCAATGGGTATACGTATATTATTTTAAGATCTACCAAATGTCACTATTTATAGGAAAAATGACAAGTATTATGTGGACTTACATGGACACCAAGCATAATTACTATAAGGCACATGGACAACGTGAATGGTGACACATGGCTTTTGGACATTAAACAATGGACATCTATTTCTTATTATAATATTCATAATACTCCCCTTTAGATGCCCATATATATATAATATGTCTCATTAAAACCTTACTAAGGAAACTCAATGGAAAAAAACCCTAGTGAAGGAAAAAGAGTATATATTTCATATAATACATATTCCTAAAAGAATACAATATATTTACTCTTCCTCATGAAAACATCACTTAAGATCTATGAGTCGCCGCATTCCAATGTTGTGCACCAATTTTTCAAAAGTTGTGGTTGGTAATGCATTTGTAAATAAATCTGTCAGGTTATCCTTCGAACAGATTTGTTGTATAGCAATGTCATCATTTTCTTCAAGATCATGAGTGTAGAAAAGCTTCGATGAAATACGTTTTGTTCTATCTCCTTTAATATATCCCCTTTGATTTGGGCTATGCAAGTTGTGTTGTCTTCGTATAATATTGTTGGAATATTTTTATTAGAAGATAAGTCACACGTTTCACGAATGTGTTGAGTCTTAACCTTAGCCATACACATTCTCGACTAGCCTCGTGAATTGCAATAATTCCATCATGATTTGAGAAAGTGGCCGTTATAATCTGTTTCACCGATCGTCATGATATAGTAGCTCATCCACATGTGAACAGATAACATGTATGAGATCTAGCTTTGTGTGGATCAGATAAATATCCAAAATCTGCATAACCAACTAGATCAAATTTTGATTCACTTGAATAAAGCAAACCCATATCGATTGTTCCTCGGAGATAACAGAGTATATGCTTAATTTCGTTTCAATGTCTTTTTGTGAGAGAATAACTATATCTAGCTAATAAATTTACTGAAAATGCAATATCTGGACTTGTATTATTAGCAAGATACATAAGTGCACCAATTGCACTAAAATATGATACTTCGGGACCAAGAAGTTCTTCATTATCTTCTCGAGGTCGAAATATATCTTTCTTTATATCCAATGAATGGACTTCCATTGGAATATATAATGGATGTGCTTTGTCCATATAAAATATTTTCAAAATTTTTCCTGTATAAGTTGACCGACGAATAAATATTTTATCTCAATTTGCAAACCAAGGCAAAAATTTGTTTTTCGAGATCTTTCATCTCAAATTATTTCTTAAGATATTATATTGCCTTCGAAAGCTCTTCAGGAGTTCTAGTTATATTCAAGTCATCCACATATATAGTTATAATAGCAAATCCTGATTGTGATTTATTTATTAAAACATATGGACATATTGGATTGTTTTGATATCATTCTTTCAATAAATATCCACTCAGACGATTGTACCACATCCGTCCTGATTGTCTCAATCCATATAGTAATCTCTATAACTTTATTGAATACCATTCCCGGGAATTTGATGTATATGTTTCAAGTAGTTTAAATCCTTATGGGATTCGCATGTAAATATAATTATCAAGAGATCAATATAAATATACCGTGACTACATCCATGATAACTTGTAGAAATACATGTTATTGTATCTCTTTCATTTAAAATAATAAGGCAGAGGCATGAAATTTAGATAATTTATACCAATATATCTATACAAAAAAAAAAAAAAAAACAAAGCATGCAATCACATACTTTTAACGTATAACATATTTAAATTTTGGACTAATTTCGCTACTTCTATGCAGAATATCCTTCAGCAATCTGATGAACGTGTGATCGTATGTTGCATACCCATTGATGCGATCAAGCAAGAATTGCCAGAGAAGAAACGGAAAGATGATCGCATAAGCTACAAGCATCGAGGCATGACATGACATGGGCAGTGGGTGCCACGTCACAAGTTACGTTTGTGGCTGACAGGAAAGCTTTATTGAAGATTCAATGAACCCCTAACATGTTGTAGACGGTGCGACAGGGTATGGAATTTAGTGCGCCCCATCAATGCAATCATGAGTTAGAGAAAAGAAGTGCTCACGAACGCTTATAAATACCCATGCAAATGCCATACAAAATATACATCATAGGAGATGAGAATAATACCTTGAGAAGAGATTCTGCTAGAAGGCCCTGCCAATTTTCTATAGAAATTCCTTAGTTAGAGCTTAAGATTCTAGGGAGAGAAGAGGATAATATTGTTCAATCGCTTAAGTGAAGCAGCTGTAAAACGAGTCAGAGAAAGCAAGACACTGCGAACCACGACTTGACTCTCTACCCCTTTCTCTTTGTTTTGTGTATTTGTATTGTATTTCTTGTATTGACAAATCCAGATCTGCAGTATGAATACATGTTTGTTATATATCTTATATGTCTTTTTTATCAACATAATCCGTAGCTAAATCGCCTCATAGGTTGAGAAGAATGTAGCTAACACGACTAAATAACTGAAGAACATGCGATTAACTTGTTTTATGCATGCTTATATTTGTTGCTTGAATCAATTGAGAAATTTTTCTAAGCAAAGTTAATATGAGTTTGAAAGAATTTAGATTAGGACCTCATAAAACAATAAAAAATGTTCCTTAGAAATAAGTACATTCTCTGCATATTACACCTATCGCATGCATCTTAGAGATAAGATAATGTGGTAAAGAACACTGAAAAGTGTTGGTCGTAACATTGAGTGTATAGCTTGATTGCATAATCCATCTAGTTGTTTAAAAAGAGATAGTAAAAATCCTTCTCAACTCTCTTATTGCATAACTGTTATCCAACTTACACTGCTTCATTTAAACATAATTCTCATCGCATATTTAGATTTAAGTTAGCTTATCCAATCACCCCCTTGAACATTTTAACTTACGCTAAGAACATATTTTTAGTTTCATCGTGCGCTTACTAACAATCCCTGCGTTCGACTCTGGACTCACCAGGAATTCTGGTTAAATTTGCACTTGGGTTTGACTAGATAAAACTGAGCATTAAATCTCATAAGCATTATAAGGCGTTGGTTTATCATGCGATGTAAGGATGTGTGGATGCGATGATCATGCAAGTTTTTCTAACAAAGCCCAAGTATAAGCCTTCTTAGGGTTCTAGTAAGTCCAGGGTCGAACACAGGGATTACTAAATAGATATGCGACGGACTCTCTGATCCTATTGCGATGGTGACAAAGAAGTAGATGGTGATTTAACTTAGATTTTCTAATGCGATGGAATTAAATGCGGAGCGATGAAAGGGGTGGTGTTGTAACAAGTATGTGATGAAGGGGTTGATAAGAGATTTAGCTAGCATTTCTTAAGATTTTATACAAGTCATGCGATCATGCTATACACAAATATTACGCACTACATTTCTCAATGCATAATGCCACATTTTCTATTTCTATGATGCATGCAATGTGTATGGAATGTAGCAGATAGAACTTATTTCTAAGTCTCTACTCTTGCTCATGCGATCTAATCCGACTCTCTTAAGTCTAGATTCTGTCTTCAGACTACTCTCTCAAGTACTCCAAATGATGAATGAAGCATACATAAGACAAAATGATTGTCTCTCTTTCTTGCTATTTCCGGCAGCCTCTCGACCTCCCCGAAAATTAATTTCTTCTTATTTATAAACTTATTAGGAAAAGCAATTCTTCTCACTAATGATTGCGTGGATGGGCAACATTAATTTCCATACCCTGTTGCGTCGTCTGATAATTACCGAAAGTTCAATATATTTGCAACTCCCATTGTTTTAATAATTTGAGCTTTAATAACTTGTATTTCTACCAGTTATGACATTATTATTTCATCGCAATCCATGTAAAAGTTGGAAATTAATAATTTGCAATCCATGACATTATCATTTGCAACTCCCATTGTTTTAATAATTTGAGAAGTAAAAGTTATCCCCATAAACCAACACGGGTCCTTTCAGCATATTTTGTCCTCACTCACATGCATCCTAGGAAAATTCCCAACCCCAACATAGGATTGCTCTATGATTGAGCCACCGAAAAGGAAGGTGCACCTTGTTGGTGTAGGTAGTAAATTTCAATTCTTTTAAGCCTTTTTTAACCATACTTTCATGTCTTCAGGATCTCTCTCATTCAGATGTGATATCTGATTAGAGTTCTTATGATTGAGCCACCGAAAAGGAAGGTGCACCT
>NW_028325661.1:0-12795 GCF_027475165.1 Benincasa hispida
ACATTAGCTATGTGATCGTTTAGCAAATGTTACACGATCGTGTAATAAACTCTACACGATTGCATAAAAAAATCTAAACGATCGTTTAGCTCCAACTACACGATGCAGCAACCACCGTTTTGTCTTCTCCATTGAAACGCACTGTAACCTTTCTTCTGATGTCTCACGAGTGACTCAAAACTAAACGAATACAGACTCGATTGCAAATTTAATGCTAAAAAACGCAGGGGCCCTTACAAATTAACTTTGTAAAATTAAATAGAAAGCCATAAACAGATATAACTACCCCGAAACATCCATCAACAACCATCCACATACATTTATCATATAAAAGCACTGTAAAAACTAAAACCCACCACTATTGTAAACGAATACAATACCGAAATAGAATTTGGAATCAGAACTGCAACCTCGATACCAATTAAAGGAACTCATTTCACAGAGATCCTTGAGCGAAAGTAGATCGTCCAAATACCATTTTGATTGAAAAATAAATTTACAGTAAACATACAAGATATGCATTCATATAGTAAATTACAACATGCTTTAAATAAGAAAAGAATTCAAGAGATGTAACCTTTCAAGAACTTTTCTTCTTGTAAATCCCTTGAACAGTCACGAACCTCGAACTTAGCAAAAACTTGAAGACCTTCTTCAAGAACTTCACGAACCAAATAGAGACACTACCAGAGTGAACCTTTTGCATTCTTAGGGTGAGAATCCAAGAGTGGTGCGCTCTGACTATTTTGGTTTGGAGGGTTTGTTTGAGTTTGGAGGAGGAAGAAGATTGAAGCACAGAACGATTATGTGATACTTTCTATTATATAGCAAAGCTCTCAATCATGTAATCTTTCACATGTCGTGTAGATCTTGAAAGGAAGAATTAGAAACTAAATTCTTTTATTCTTCTTTGCCATAAAACCAATTAATCACCCACTAAGGTGGTTGGAGAGAAAACAAGTATTTATTATTCAAAATAATAAAATAATAAAAATAAATATGATAACTAACTTATCGTATCTTATTTATATTAAACTATATGTTATATCAAATATAACCAATAACCTATAGTTTTAATATTGTATAATATACAACATAAACTATAATTTATTTTTTCTATTTTATGGCATTTGATATAAATCATATTTATATTAAATTTAATAACTATGAATCTCATTCATAGAAAATATATTTGAATCCCATTCAAATATTTATTTCCTCCAATTAAACTATAATGTATCAAATACATTATAACAGTTATATGATATATAATTGAATCAATTTAATTATATCATATATAATTAAATTCCCTCTTATTATTTTGAATAATTCAAATTAACCCAAAAACTGATTCTCAACTAAATCATTGTGAGTTACCAAGAGGACCTTATAGACATATACCTTGAAGCTCCAATGGTACGTGAATAATTAATTAAACTCTTTAATTACATTATCCTCCATCTGTTAACTATCAGGCACTCTAGTAAAGACCGACAGTTGCACTCTTCGCACTACAAATATATTTCTGTGTCCATTGGATATAACCAATCAACAGTACGATGACCCTTCACAAATTGCTCGTAAGTACAACTAGGCCAAATTACCGTTTTGCCCCTATATTTACATCTAACTCTTTAAGTACCACTGATCCCTCTAATGAATAATAGATCATAGTCCTACTATGACTTAACCCTTCTCGAGCTAGGAGAGGATGTGGCGCCACATTGTTCAAGACTCAGAATCAACCCTTAAGGAAGTAATTTATCTACTTACCCCTACTTCGGGAAGGAGTGAATTCCATCTTGTGTAGCTATATTCCCAGCTCCCCAATTAAAAGAATCCTCAAAATGATAGGCTTATTGAGTTGACAATCTGGCCGCTCTCACCCATACAAATTAGAAGACCACCCTCATAGGCAGGGGTTCACAACTCACTCAGGATTGTGGTCATGTTACTATGATCATCATGGTGAAATGAAAGTCTCTATTATGAACGGTGTTACATAATGAGACCAAGCATTTCATGGTCCGATCTTATACAAACTTCTTTGCATAGAATATCCCCGCTCACATGTCTAATACATGAATGATCAGGATCATATCATTTTTAGCACTTTACAACACTTGTAACACCTACAAAAGGGGCCATACTGGTAGTGTCACCAGGATAAGGTACCTAGCCTTATCCATATACCCGAATTTCGTCATCGGAGTTGTCATTGTAGGTGGTTGTTGGAGCCTAAAGTTGGTTCCCGAAGTATGATAGTGGTCGATGGGCGAAGCCATTGAAACCATTGGAAAAAAGGAGATTTGAGGTGAGTTGGTAAAATATACCAAACTCAGTTCCACCAACATTTAAAGTTGGTAGACCAAACAATGAGTTGATATCTTATACCAACTCAACTCAACTCATATTGGTGAGCCAAACACCTCCTCAAGATTCATATCATGTCACCTATGGTCCTCTTGGTGAAATGTAAGTCTCTACTATTAACGGTATTATATAATGAGACTATTCATTTTGTGGACCGATCTTATACAAATCCTTTTATATAGAACACTCCTGTTCACATGTCCCTATATGAATGATAAGGATAAGATCATTTGTAGAACTTTACAACAATTGTAACATCTACAAAACGGGTCGTATTCATAGTGTCACCAGGATAAGGTACCCAACCTTATCCATCTATAATAGACCATTTAGGTTATCACTTAAACACAATCCACCTGTATGTCTCTACATACATGTTTAAGCTATAGAAGATAACCTTGGATATTGATTTATTGGTTTTGTAGGTTAATGCTACTAAATATTGAATAAAAAATCTAGGTTTTATTAAATAGATAAACGTTTTGTACAATACAATTACAAACTACAGTACTCACAAGATTTAGGGCATCAACCTCAATATTCCAAACATAAATATAAGAAATTTGAACACTTGAACAATCAATTCCATTGAAGTTATATTTGAATGGGAAAGAATCAATTCGAAAACAACTTATATTAACATGCTAGTATCATACGTAAAACTATATCATTAAATCATAAAAAACAAGATGAATAAAAATAAAGGTCAAAGTGGTGTTTTTTTTAGTTAAAAAATCTCCATAGGCATTTTAAAGTTTCATGGAAAAAAGCTTTAACGACCAAAATAAATATTTTAAAAGTTTAGAGGCAAGAACCAACTTTTGAAAACGGTTTTTTTTTCATGTTTCAAAATTTCCTAACATTTTTAAAGTTGAAAAAAAAAAAACTCAATTTGAAACAAAACAAACTCGTTTTTTGAAAACTAGAAACAAAAATTTATTTGTTATCAAATAAACCCTTAAAAATCGAAATAAAATAAACTTGAAAGTTGGGATAAAAATGAGGTTTTAACTGAACGTGAGTTGATAAAAAATAGAAAATTCTTTCCTTGTGAGTTTGTAAGAGTCGAAGTGGCTATTTATTTTTTATTTTATTTGAAAAAATATGCTCTTGTTGATGCCAAATTTTGGCCAAAGGAGAATGCACTTGACCTTTACATAGTAACAATAGTAAATTTGTATTTTAGGGAAGAATGTGTCCTGCAATATGAAAAGAACTTCACACAAAGTGGTGCTTGCCACACAGGCTTCGATGCATAAGTCAGAAAATGAATATGTGTAGCAAGTAGAGAATTCCAACATTAGAATGTACTTACTTCCTTTGGAGCTACCTTGATGTTTTTATAGGAGTACATGTCCTACAACCCTTCCCCTTAGGGTTTCCTAGTTGCTTTAGGTTTTCCTTTTAACTTCTTCGGCTTGGCCCTACGAGGGTCATGTCGTGTATGGAAATTTGTTGGGGTTGGCCCTAGACCGGGCACTTTACTTTGCTTACAATTGTCAGTTGATCAGGGGTATGCGTGAGGCATATCCTATTAGGCATTTGGTGAGACTTGGCCTTAATCAAGGCCTCAACCAAGCATACTAGCTTGGGCCAAGGTCCATTTTGGTTCTAAGTTGTCACCCTTGACCCGAATCATTCTATCTTTTCGACTTTGTTGATCAAATTCTCGTCAAATATCGTTTGTGCCCTTCGGTCCAAAATCACCTATAACAGCTTTAAACACCAAAATAAACTTTTTAGTTTAGAAGGAAAGACTTGTTTTTGAATACATTTTTTTTCTTTGTTCTATTTTAAAAATTTCTTAATATTTTTAAATTTCGTTTTTAAAATTGGAAAAAAAGAAAACTTAATTGGAAATAAAACAAACTGGTTTTCTAAAAACTAGAAACCAAAACTTACTAGTCATCAAACAACCCCTTCAAAATAAAAACAAACTTGAAAATTGGGATAAAAATGGTGTTTTATCCGAAATGAGTTAATAAAAAATAGAAAACGCTTTCATTGAGAGTTGAACTCAAGACCTCCCACTTACTAAATAGGTGCTCTAACCAACTGAGCTATGAAAGCTTTGGATTTAAAATTTATGTTTAGATATTTTATTTTTTATTATAAAATTGACCAAATTACAATAATATAGTTAAACTTTGCTCTGTGTTTCAAAAGTACCCCTATTGTTTTGAAAGTTACAATATTATTCTCGACTTTGCATGAATGTTTTGAGATTATCATTAGAGTATAAAATCTTTAAATTGAGGCATTGAATAGTTGTTTAACTATTTGTTAATAACATTAGTATGTTCTTTTTTAAAACCAAAATAAAAGTAAAAACAATAAAAATAAGGAGGGGGAGGAGGAGGCTAAATTACATGAAGTACCCTATAACTTTGCATTTTGTTTCAAAAGTTTCACAAAAAACACTTAAACGTGTAAAAAAAAATATACATCCCATTAGTATATGGATGAGAACCGTTAGTATCTTATTTGAAATATACCCCTGAACATTCAAAAGTTGTATTAATATCCTTAACATCTAAAACAATTAGAAAAAGTCTTTTATAGTTAGAATATAGATAAAAAAAACCATTAATCTACACTACATCACCTCCCTCTTCAATTACTTCACTCTCATCTACTTCAATCTACGGTGTAAACAGTTCTCAAATTTTCATTGTTTCCCCTTCTTGATCCCCTTCTTCATCTTTACAATAGAAATCAATTTGAAAACAACTCAAGTTCTCTTCAAATGTCGTTCGTGCCCTTCGGTCCTAAATAACCTATAACATCTTTAAAGCCCAAAATAAACATTTTAAAAGTTTAGAAGCAAAGAACTTGTTTTTGAAAACGTTTTTTTTGTTCTATTTTCAAATTTTCTTAATATTTTTAAATAACTTTTTTTATAATTAGAAAAAAAAACTCAATTATTTTTTTATTATAAAATTGGCTAAATTACAAAAATACACTTAAACTCTGGTCTATGTTTCAAAAGTACCCCTATTGTTTTGAAAGTTACAACATTATCCTCGACTTTGCCTGAATGTTTTGAGATTATCATTAGAGTATAAAGTCTTTAAATTGAGGCACCGAACAAATGTTTAACTATTTGTTAATTACTTTATTGAGAGGTTACTTATTAAACAATTTATCAATTTTGTGTTTGTTGAAAGTTGAGTTTTGTATACAAAAGCAATAGTTGAGATTTTATTTTGTGCATGTACATGTGAAAGAGAATATTATTGTAATTTGTGAGGAGTGTTCATATGAAAGGTCATAGTTGAACATATGGAATTTTTAGTGAATATATTGAGTTGATAGATCTTAAATGTATAATGTTTGTTTAGTTGATGTAATTGTATTATTGGAATACAAGGAAAAAAACGAGAATATCGATTGGGCATTTAATTTGAAAAAGAAAAAGACATATATTTGACACATAAAAAACGTTAAAGAGTTATCATATATGACACGTAATTAATGTCAGGAATCAATAAACTTAACATACCACCAATGTCAAGTGTATTATCTTTTTTGACACAAAAATTGTATCAAGAAAAGAGATGTCCAAAAAATCCGCGGGTCGGGGAATCCCCGAATACACGGGGAATGGGGGAGGGAGTGGAAATTTTTTTCCCCATTTACAATTTGTGGTCGAGGACGGGGAATATATTCCTCGTCCCCGGCCCCGCCCTGTTTCCCCACCCCGCCCCGACTTTGTATATAAATTAATATATATATATATATATTCATATTAATATTGTAGACTTTATTAAGATAATTATGGATGTTTTAATTATTTAAGTTCAAGATTTTTATTACTTTAATTCTTTAGATGTTATAATATTTAAGTTAGTATACTCTAAATGTTGAATTTTAATTTTTACAAATTATGAGATTTTAGCATTTTAATTATATTTTTTAAATTGCATGTGTATTATTGTTTTAATTAGTTAAATTGATAATATTTCCTTTAAATGAAAATTTCATTGAAAATGTTTAAAGAATTGTAAAAAAAATATTTAATTGAAATTTAAAAAAAATGTTACATAAAAATAAAGGCGGGGAATTTTTTCCTGTGGAGAACCCGATCCCCGCGGTAAAATTTGCGGGGATAGAAAATGGAATAGGTGGAGGAGATGGGGACGGGGAAGGCTTCCCCGTCCTTGCCCCGCCCTATGGACATCTCTAATCAAGAAATATTTGTCTTGACGTTTTTTTTTGGAGTCAAACTATCATACTATATTTGACAGTCGAATATTCGACGCTTTTATAAGCGTCAAGTATACCCTTGACTTGACATTGGAAAAATGTCAAGTAATCCAATTTCTATAATAGTGAATTATGCAATTCTAAACGACGAAAGCATTAAATTACACATATAGAAAGGATACTCTCGAAGTTATCTAACAACATTGGGATTCTTATAATGGCTGAAATTGTTCACATGTTGAAATGAAGTTTGAAACACCCTAAAAAAAGATCATAACAAAAAATAGCAAAAAAAAAAAATCTCTAGTAAGAAAAAACGAATATCAAGAAATGCAAGAGGAATTTAGATAAAATTACAAAGCAATAAAGAATAAGCCTAAAACTCACTTAGGGGCGTTTGACGCACAAAGTTGAGTTGGCAATTATTATCTGATAAGTTAGATCATCTATGGAGCTAGATTGTCTTTGTTTGGGACGTAGAAATAACACTACTACAAAAACAGTGTTTCTTGATGTTATTTAAATGTCAAGAATCATTTTTCTTGATGTTTTAAGAAAGTTAGTGTCAAGAATGTCAATTTTCTTGACGTTTTAAAAACGACAAGAAAAGTGACACTTGACATTTAAAAAACATCAAGAAATACCGACATTGATATGTTTGAAATGTCAAGAATATGAACATTCTTGACAAGGAAAAAACATCAAGAAAATTTTAACTTGACAATGAAAAAAGTCAAGATATATCATACTTTGATCTAACAACCACATCTGGTATATATATGACATACATCATCAATCAAATAAACAATACACACATTTAAATCTTATATATCAACAAAATTTCCACCAATATCTCTTTATAAAAACTTCACTTATTTAATATTGTCAATATTACAACCTCATAAAGTATTTCTAAGTTAAAAGAATATGGAAAACCCCATATGAACAATTTCAAAAGTATACAAAACTATTAACCCCCATATGAACACATTTCCTATTGTACAATCAACAACCCCATCCCCTCTAAGAACAATTAAAAACAAATTACACCTATCAATCCTATATGAAGTAATCTTAGCCACATCTCGCTTACTATGCTCATGCCTCCACAAGAATAACGTAGCCTACCTCGAACTCGTCGCTTTGAGCACCTACATCAAATACCAAAACTGCAACATATATATTGAAACAACTTAAAATTACTAAACTTAAGCACCACAACCTAAAAAGTCCTAAAATTTAAAGAACAAGCAAGAGAGCCATTTTACCTTTGTCCTTTCCCATTTTACCCTCTTCCAAGTCAGATTCACCATTCTCAAAATGCTTCATCTCTACTTAGTACCTACATGAGAGCCAACAAGCAAAAATAATGATAATAAGATTTCACTTTCAATTCTTCTAAATTTGGAGAATCATCGGAGAACAAATCTCTATTTTCACTAATTCTTATTGAAAAATATTATAGGAAAAAATTTTAATTTTATCTTTTTTTTATAGGTTACATACTTTTCAACTGCACAATTATTTTTCATCTAAATACTTTTAACACTCATTTAATATGTGGATTCAATTAAATAAAATTATTTTTTTTTACAATTTTTATGTATAAATATTGCACTTAATGTAGACAAACTAGTATATTTTTTTACATAATCAACCACCCTACAACATACTTTAACAGTCATCAGCCTTATAATAGGCGAAAACCATTGTCAAAGTTTATTATCGAAGATGCTTTCACTGGAGTTTATAGTTGGAGGTGGTTGTCGAATCCTGAAGTTACTCACATGAAGATGGTTTTCAAATCCTGGAGTTGGTCAGGCGAAGGTGGTCGGCGAAGATGATTTTCCTGGAGATTATAGTCAAAGGTGGCCGTGGGAGCTCGAATTTGAATTGCATGAAGGTGGTATTAGAGTTCGTTGTTGGAGTTTGTCATCGGAGGTGGTTGAAGCCTCGAGTTGGTCATCGAAGTTGCTCGCTCAAAGATGGTCATTGAACGTGTTTTTCATTGGAGTTTGTAGTCGAAGGTGGTTGTCGGAGCCTACGAAGATGGTTGTCGAAGTTAGTCATCGGAGTTTCTTGTCGAAGCCTGGAATTGGTCATAGGAGTTGATAGCGCAAAGGTGGTTATTAGAGTTGAGTCACCAGAGGTGGTTGTCACAGCTCGGAATTGATTGTCGAAGTTGGTCGCTCAAAGGTTGTCAAAGCCTGGAGTTGGTCGCCGGAACTGTCGTCGGAGGTGGTTATCAAAGCCCAAATTTTATCATCGGAGTATTCATTGGAGGTGGTTGTCGGAGCCCGAATTTGGTCATCGAAGTTGTCATTGTAGGTGGTTAGCCTACGAAGATGGTTGTCGAAGTTAGTCATCGGAGTTTCTTGTCGAAGCCTGGAATTGGTCATAGGAGTTGATAGCGCAAAGGTGGTTATTAGAGTTGAGTCACCAGAGGTGGTTGTCACAGCTCGGAATTGATTGTCGAAGTTGGTCGCTCAAAGGTTGTCAAAGCCTGGAGTTGGTCGCCGGAACTGTCGTCGGAGGTGGTTATCAAAGCCCAAATTTTATCATCGGAGTATTCATTGGAGGTGGTTGTCGGAGCCCGAATTTGGTCATCGAAGTTGTCATTGTAGGTGGTTATTGGAGCCCGAAGTTGGTTCCCAAGGTGTGATAGAGGCCGATGGTGAAGCCATTGAAAACATTAGAAGAAAGGAGAATTAGGGTGATTGGGGTGAGGGGGAGTGAGTTGGTAAAATATACCAAACTCAGTTCCACCAACATTTAAAGTTGGTAGACCAAACAATGAGTTTATATATTATACTAACTCAACTCAACTCATATTGGTGAGCCAAACACCCCCTTAGGATTTAGATCATGTCACCTATGGTCCTCCTAGTGAAATGTAAGTTTTTACTATTAACGATATTATATAATGAGACTATTCATTTCGTGGACTGATCTTGTACAAATCCTTTTGTATAGAACACTCCTGCTCACATGTCCCTACATAAATGATTAGGATCAGATCATTTGTAGAACTTTACAACAATTGTAACATCTACAAAGTAGGTTGTATTCGTAGTGTCACCAGGATAAAGTACCCAGCCTTATCCATCTATTACAGACCATTCAGGTTATCACTTAAACATAATTCACCTGTATGTCTCTACATACATGTTTAAGCTATAAAATAGAACCTTGGATGTTTGTTTATTTTTTTTGTGGATTAATACTACTAAATGCGAATAAAATATCTAAGATTTTATTAAATAAATAAACATTTTGTATAGTACAATTACAAACTATAGGATTCACGAGATTTAGGGCATCAATCCCAATAGCCCAAACATAAATATAATAAATTTGAACACTTGAACAATCAATTCCATTGAAGTTATCTTTGAATGGGAAAGAACCAATTCAAAAATAACTTATATTAACATGTTAGTATCATACGTAAAACTATGTCATTAATTCGTTAAACAAGATGAATAAAAATAAAGGTCAAAGTGGTGTTTTTTTTAAAGATAAAAAACCTCCATAGGCATTTTAAAGTTTCATGGAAAAAAGGCTTTAACGACCAAAATAAACATTTTAAAAGTTTAGAGGCAAGAACCAACTTTTGAAAACGGTTTTTTTACATGTTTTCAAAATTTCTTAACATTTTTAAAATCTATTTTTGTTTTAAAAAAAAACTCAATTTGAAACAAAACAAACTCGTTTTTTGAAAACTAGAAACCAAAATTGGTTATCAAACAACCTTTAAAAACCAAAATAAAATAAACTTGAAAGTTGGGATAAAAATGAGGTTTTAACTGAACGTGAGTTTATCAAAAATAGAAAATGCTTTCATTGTGAGTTGGTAAGTGTCGAAATGGCTTTTTATTTTTATTTAATTTGGAAAAAAAAAAGCTTTTGTTGATGCCAAATTTGGACAAGGGAGAATGCACTTGACCTTTACGTGGTAACAACGGTAAATTTGTATTTTAAGGAAGAATGTGTCCTACAAGATGAAAAAAGTTGCACATTGGTATGGTACTTGTCACACAGGCTTCGATGCATAAGTCAGAAAGTGAATATGTGTAACAAGTAGAGAGTTCCAACATTAGAATGGACTTACTTCCTTTGGAGCTACCATGATGTTTTTATCGGTGTAGTTGACCTACAACCCTTCCATTTGGGTTTCCCAGTTGCCTTAGGTTTTCCTTTTAACTTCTTCAGCTTTGGCCTACGAGGGCTATGCCGTGTATGGCAATTTGCTGGGGTCGGCCTCAGCCTAGGCCGGAGACTTTACTTTGCTTACAACTGTCAGTTGGGCAGGGGCATGCGTGAGGCATGCCCTATTAGGCATTTGGTGAGACTTGGCCACAACCAAGACCTCAGCCCAAGCATACTAGCTTGAACCAAAGTACATTTTCGTTCTAAGCTGGCACTCTTGACCCAAATCATGCTATCTTCTCGACTTTTTTGCTCAAGTTTTCGTCAAATGTCATTCGTACCCTTAACGTTTTTTTTCTTTGTTCTATTTTCAAAATTTCTTGATATTTTTAAATAACTTTTTTAAAATTGAAAAAAAAAACTCAATTGGAAATGAAACAAACTCGTTTTCTAAAAACTAAAAACCAAAACTTACTAGTCATCGAACAACCCCTTCAAAATAAAAACAAACTTGAAAATTGGGAGAAAAATAGTGTTTTATCCGTAATGAGTTAATAAAAAATAGAAAATGCTTTCATTGAGAGTTGAACTCAAGACCTCCCGCTTACTAAACGGGTGCTCTAACCAACTGAGCTATGAAAGCTTTGGATTTAAAATTTATTTTTAGATATTATATTTTTTATTATAAAATTGACCAAATTACAATAATACAGTTAAACTTTGCTCTATGTTTCAAAAGTACCCCTATTGTTTTGAAAGTTACAACTTTATCCTCGACTTTGCATTAATGTTTTGAGATTATCATTAGAGTATAAAGTCTTTAAATAGAGGCATTGAAGAATTGTTTAACTATTTATTAATTATTTTGTTGAGAGGTCACTTATTAAACAATTTATCAATTTTGTGTTTGTTGGAAGTTGAGTTTTTTTATACAAAAGCAATAGTTGAGATTTTATTTTGTGCATGTATATGTGAAAGAGAAATATTGTTATAATTTGTGATGAGTGTTCATATGAAAGGTCATAGTTGAACATATGGAATTTTTAGTGAATATATTGAGTTGATAGATCTTAAATGTATAATGTTTATTTAATTGATGTAATTGTATTGTTGGAATACAAGGCAGAATATGAGAATATTGATTGAGGCATTTAATTTGAAAAAAAAAAGTCATATACTTGACACATAAAAAACGTCAAGAGTTATCATATATGACACGTAATCAATGTCAAGTATTAATAAACTTAACATACCACCAATGTCAAGTGTATTATCTTTCTTGACACAAAAATTTTATCAAGAAACATTTGCCTTGACTTTTTTTTTTGAGTCAAGCTATCACATTATATTTGACAGTCGAATACCCTTTACTTGACATTGAAAAAATGTCAAGTAATCCAATTTCTATAATAGTGAATTATGCAATTCTAAACGACGAAAGCATTAAATTACACATAGAAAGAATACTCTCGAAGTTGTCTAAGAACATTGGGATTCTTATAACGGCTGAAATTGTTCACATGTTGAAATGAAGTTTGAAACACCCTAAAAAAAGATCATAACAAAAAATAAGAAATAAAAAATCTCTAGTAAGATAGAACGAATATAAAAAAATGCAAGAGGAATTTAGATAAAATTACAAAGCAATAAAGAATAAGCCTAAAACTCACTTAGGGGCGTTTGACGCGTAAAGTTAAGTTGGTAATTATTATCTGATAAGTTAGATCATCTATGGAGCTAGATTGTCTTTGTTTGGGACGCAGAAATAGCACTACTACAAAAATAGTGTTTCTTGATGTTATTTAAATGTCAAGAATCATTTTTCTTGATGTTTTAAGAAAGTTAGTGTCAAGAATGGATCAATGTCGGTGTTTCTTGACGTTTTTTAAATGTCAAGTGTCACTTTTCTTGTCGTTTTTAAAATGTCAAGAAACACCGACATTGATATGTTTGAAATGTCAAGAATATGAACATTCTTGACAAGGAAAAAACATCAAGAAAATTTTAACTTGACAATGAAAAATGTCAAGATATATCATACTTTGATCTAACAACCACATCTAGTAT
>NW_028325662.1:0-5288 GCF_027475165.1 Benincasa hispida
CATGAAGGGAATCGTAGATAGACATAATTTACACTCTAATGATCAATAGTTCGGAGGAGGCGAGCAGATTGAAGGAGTGATCAGAAGAAAGGAAAAGATGAATTTGCCAGAATTTTGTAGCAGTGCTTTTGAGCTTGACAGCGGCGAGGAAAGGGTTCTTACCGATGAGAAGTTTCTTGATCGGTTCGTGTCGAATGGGAAGTTCAAAGGCACACTATGCGCACATTGTTTGGATCGTTTCAAGTTGTTTCTGGGAGTAATTTTGAATACAAAGAGGTAGAATACAAGTTTTTATGGGTTTTTGGAGCTTTTTGTTCTTCTATTTCTGCATTTGAATATAAAATTTCATGGGATTTTGTTATTGACCGCAAAATTAACTTTTGTTTGTTGTGTTGGATTTTGGAGCATTTGTTCTTCTATTTTTTCTGTTTTTTAAAGGTCCTATTTTCATATTTTCATATTAGTTTTTGATTATCCATATTTAAACTAAAGAATATGAAGTTTTATGGGTTTTTGTGATTTGAGATTTCATTTACTGACTTCAAACTCAACATATATTTGTTGTGTTGGATTTTGGAACTTCTGTTCTTCCATTTCTGTAATTTTTCAATTTGAAAACTGATGAAAACTAAGAGAGATGGTTTAGATGGAGTTAGAAGAGCTGGAGATATGTAATTGGCTATATCTATTGATATCAACTTTTGGAAGGGGTGGGGAGCAGATGGATTTCTACCCTATACTTTTAATGGTGTTGTTTGTATGTTTTTTAGGTGTTTGGAAAGGGTGGGGAGGAGATGGATTTCTTGCAACAGCAAGGGATTCACGTAAAAATTGTTCCTAGTAAGTGCATTTTTGAATACTTGTAGATTTAAGCACAGTTTCTAAGTGTTTTCAAGTGACTCTAATGATATGGAAATTCCTGTTTAAGAAGTTATTGTGTGCTTATTTCTCTTTGGACCATATTGGATTAGAATGTAACACCAGCTTATGACTCATGGGTACTATTTATTTGTAGTTTAGATTTGATTCAAGGTGTTTGAGTTTGTGGGTTACACTATGGTAGTTTGTGGGTTATTCATGCATTATGGTAGTTTTTGTGACAACTTTTGAGATTTGAAGTACATTGTGAGCTAAATTTGCTTATTGATGTATGTGTTCTTGAATATTAATTTTTTAGAAATTCTTATAGTTATGTTGAGAACAAGTGGTTGTGAAATATTTTTGGGAGTGTGTTTCTTTGAACAAGTTCAAGGTAAATTTTTGGTTTTGTTGTGGTAACATCGTTATGTTGTCGAAAATTTTGAAAAATAAGATTATTGAAAAAGGAGTAAAGATTTTGAAAAAGAAGATTCTCTCATTTATTCAACTATTGAGTTTTCTTGTTTTGCAGGTGCAACAAAGGAGTAAAGATTTGGTATCACAACCTCTTTATGCTTTTTCTTGGGGAACTCTAGATCCAACACATTCACTACAAGAATTTTGTCTTGAATGTACCATTTATGCATATTCCCAATAAACACGGTTAGTTGAATATGAATTCTGATCATATTTTTACTTTCAATCCTTTGTCTTAAACCTTTTTTATTTGTGATCCTTTGAACAACAGTAGTCAGATAAAGATGCCTATAACTAGATACTGCTGAAGCTGGAGGGGTCTGTTCAAGAAGAATTATGAAGGGATCTATACTTACCAAGTAGAGAGGGACAGTAAACTCATAGTGTTTGTAAAATCATAATGTTTGTATTACTTGTAATTTGTGTTTTCAAATCTTAAATTATTGTACAACCTTTTAAATTATAATTTTATAGCAGAATTTGCAGATTAAATATAATAAATTTACAATCCATACATGAATAATATGTCATAGCCACAACGTTCGATAATGATGTGTCATGTTATAATTTCTGACCAATAAAATGGATTCGGCAACGAAATTTTTTAAAAAAAGGACAATAATTGATAAAACGGACAGATTCTGGACTTCAATGTTGGTTTAAAGGGCTTCATTTGATTCTTGGGCTTCAGTTACAACCGACATTAAAGGGCTTTAATATCGGTTGCAAATTTCATTAAATGGCTTTAATGTCGGTTGCAACCGACGTTAAAGACAGTGTTATTAAAGCCCTTTAATATCGGTTTAAAACCGACATCAAAGACAATCGACATTAAAGGGCTTTACTAACACTATCTTTAATGTCAGTTTAAAACCGACATTAAAGCCCGAAATTCTTCTAGTGTCAACTACTATTTTTGGTTTCATAACATACTTGTGCTGTCATTTTGTTGTTTTAATTCGTTGAGTTTCGCTCTTCTTATTGCTTAGTTAAGGACAAGGAAACAAGGAGGGTGTTGTTTTAAAGACACATTTAAAAATGTACGCTATCAACTAGATCTTCTGCTTGCCATGTCCAATTCATCCCAAGTTCAACATTTTCTTAGTTTGCCATCTAAAGAGAATTTATATTGAATTTTAGTTCTTTTGAGTTAAGTTCTATAGGTGAGTCTTCAAATATTTCCTTTTTGAGCCAATTTGACGTGTCTAGAGATGTGGGGCACCAATGGCTAGGCCATCCATCTAAACAGAATTCTTTCAAATGTTTTCAAGTCTGCAAATGTAATTGCTCTTAATAATGAAACTAACCTGTTTCGCAATGTCTATCAGTATGGAAAATCTCATGTTCTTACTTTTAAAGAGTCAGAGCCTAGTGCTAAACAATTGCTTATAGCTTGTGATCTATGGGTCTATCACCAATAACATCTAGCTTGGGTTATAGATACTAGATTAGTTTAGTTTATAGTTTCACTAGATTGACCTATATCTATCATCTCAACCATAAGAGTCCATCCTCCCAATCCTTTATTTAATATAAAAATTTTATTAAGAATAAATTTGAGAAAAAGATAAAAACATTACAAACTGATCGAGGATATGAGTTTAGGAGTTTTTCGAATTTCCTTAGAAACCGTTTGGTTTAAGGTTTTAAAGATGTCTAGGAATTTTAAAATTGTTGGGGACATAGTCCTGCAAGATAGTTGTACTCTCCTCACTGTAGATATATTTCTGTTTACTTTAACCAGGTCATTCGTATTTATAGCTAGGTCAAAATTACCGGTTTACCTCTGTAAATACATCTTGCTCCTTAAGCTCACTGATCCTCTATTGAACAATTGGTTTATAGTCCAACTAATAAACCATATCCAACTTGACCATGAGAGGGTGGGGCCCCTTTGTGCAAAACCAGAAGCCAGTATTTAAGGGAACAACTTATCTACTAACCCTAAATTGGGTAGGAGTGAATTTCATCTTGTAAAACTATGTCTCCAGCTATCTATCCGGTCTTATCCCAAAATGAGAGGCTTATTGAGCAGTGTTATGGAACGACTCTGACCTGTGCAGATCAAAGGATAATCCCAAATAAACAAGAGTTCATAGTTAGTTTAGGATTAAGATTGAGTTACCCTAGGTCCTCGAATTTGAAATAGTTAGTTTTAACATTAAATGGTCGTTATAAGGAAAAGTGACTATTTCGAGGTTTGGTCTTATGCAAACATCCTTTGCATATGATGCCTCCACTTGCATGTCTCCACATGAATGATTTTGGGATCACATCATTTGTATTGGTATACAAAGTGGGCCGCATTCAGTAGTGTTGTCAAGATGAGGTACCCAATCTCATCCATATACTTATAGACCATTTTGACATATACTAAAACTTGATCCATATTTATATCTCTACATAAAGTTAAAGTATTCATATTATAGCCATGGATTCGTTTATTGGATTTTTATAACAGAATGCAATATCAATAACATTTTATTGAATGAAAAACTCAATAATACTTTTATTGATAAATAGATGCTTCCAATATTTACGAACGGCGAGTTTTAGGATATTTTCAACAATCTCCCACTCGGACTAATATTCCAGTGAGTTATAAATATATACAAATATATAATATACATAATGTTGAGATGCATAGAGAAAATATAATAAACTAGGGCATCTATATAGCCTTGACATTCTCCCACTTGCCCTAGATAATGAAGCTCGTAGTCCTAATCCAATCAGGTGGCCCTCGAACACTTTTGCCGAGAGGGCCTTCGTAAATGGATCAGTAAGAATATCTTAAAAGGTTATCTTCATGACTATCAAGTCTCTTCGATGTACTATCTCCCTGATGAGATGTTACTTTCTCTCGATATATTTTCTGCATTTGTGGCTTCTTGGTTCCTTTAAATTTTCAACTGCTCCACTGTTATCACAATACAAAGTGATAGGTACATGCATATTTGGAACCACTTCCAAATCTATCAGGAACTTGCATAGCCATACAATTTTTTTAGCTGCTTTACATGCAACTACATATTCAGCTTCCATCGTGCAGTCAAAGATACAACTCTGCTTGATGCTTCTTCACACTAGAGCTCCTCGCTAAAGAGTGAAAAGTGATCCCGGAGTAGATTTCCTAGAATCTATATCAATATGAAAATAAGAATCAATGTATTCTATAAGGATCAAATACTTAGGCCTATAAACAAGCATATAGTCCCTCGTTCTCAGAAGATACTTGAGGATATTCTTAACAACAGTCCAATGATTATGTCTAGGGTTAGATTGGAACCTGCTAACAATTCCAACTGCAAAGCATATGTCAAGACGTGTACACAACATAGCGTACATCAGGCTCCCAACTGCTAATGCAAATGGAATTCTTTTCATTTTCTCAACTTCTTGAGGTGTCTTAGGACACTGTTCATTTGACAAATGAATTTCATGTCTAAAAGGTAACGTATCATTTTTGGTATTTTGTATATTATACCTTGACAACATCTTGTCAATATAAGATAGTTGAGAAAGTGCATTCTGTTCTTGTGATTTCGAACTATTTGAATTCCAAGAGCGTATTGTGCATCTCCTAAATCTTTCATTTGGAATTACATTGCTAGCCATCTTTTTACGTCAGCAAGAATACTTGTCTCATTCCCAATGAGCAAGATATCATCAACATAAAAGACAAGGAAAGCTACACTTTTGTTGACTATCTTCTTGTAAACATAAGGATCGTCAACATTTTGCCAAAACCATAAGATTTGATCGCAATGTTAAATCTTATATTCTAGGATCTAGATGCTTGTTTTAACCTATAAATTAATGGAACTTTTATACTTGCAAACCTTTTGCTCTTGACTCTATTCAAGAAACCCTTCTGGTTGAGACATGTAAATACTTTCATCAAGATGGTCATTCAAAGAGGCTGTCTTGACATCCATTTGTCATATTTCATA
>NW_028325663.1:0-53986 GCF_027475165.1 Benincasa hispida
AAGGCGAATCATCAACGATAATGGAGAATCGAAAAGGAAAAACTCCTCAAGCATTGTCGTTATCAAATAAATTTCAAAATTTGGGATCTTTCATCCCTTCAAGGCCTTTTTCCTTAACCATCAACTCTTCCCCTATCAATTGAGTCGGTATCAACAAGAATAAATTCATAGAATAAACGAGTTTTTTGAGGATGGGTTGGAATATAATGGAAATTTGACGGAAATATTTTTTGAATTGTTTCATTCATAGATTTACCTATGAATTTTTGTTCAAGAGTTGTAATGTATGAGGTATGGGTTTTATTATGGTCAATTTCAGGCTTGAAGGACATTCCTCTCTTCTCAACAGTAGTAACATTTACTTCTGACTCTAGACCCTTTATTCTTAACATTGTCTGGTTCGCCTGTAGCTCATTCAGTAGAGTAGTCAAGTTGTATTCAATTTTATTCTTTAATGCATTCAAAATTGCAGAAAACTCTTCAGAAGAGATTCTAGAATAAAACCAACTAGACTTCTCTTGTCCATGACAACACCATTTACTTCTGTCACGTTAAAGTGGACCATCATGTCTAGGACATGTTCACGAACATTGGTCCCCACTTTGAAGCGACTGTTGTAAATGTACTTAATGGCATCATGCCTTAGGGTGAAGGACAATTGTCCAAACATCCCTTGCAGAGATTCCATAATTTCTTTGGAATTACTCATATCCTCATGCTTCTTTACTCATATCCTCATGTTCTTGGGTCTCAACCCATGTAGCCTATTGTTTTTATTTTCTTTCTTTGGTTTTTTATTATTTCATTTATTATTTTTATTTTCATTCATTTCTCCAATTTTTGTTTCTTCTCTTTTCCTTTTTTATTATTTCATTATTTTATTTTATTTTCTTTCTCCCTTTTTACCTTTCTTTTATCTTTTATCTTTTTATTTTTCTTTCATTTTTTGGTTTTTGCTATCTTTTTTCTATTTAATTTTCTTTCCTTTCTTTAGTTTTTGCTTATTCTCTTTCTCTTATTTTTAAAATTTTTCTTTCCTTTATCTGACTTTTTTCTGCTTCCCCCTTTTTTTCACAAGAATTATGAGGTCGAGTTTCGTAGCCAAGACTTGAAAGTACTCAATTCATAAGTGACTTAACGCCAACAAACCAATCATCAAGTTTGATTGTTATAACAAATAATAATTATAAATAGCAAATGAAAATCTATCCGTGATAGCTACTAATATTTTCTATCAATGATAGCTTAATCTTTGATAGAAATCTATCATTGATAGCCAACTTAGTGAATTTAATTAATAAAGTTGAATCTCGAACTAAAATGTAAGTGGAATGCCTAGAAGTTATCACTAATAGCATGTTTATCAGTGATAGAAGCTATCATCGAAAAGAAAATGGACTTATAAATGTTTGGGAACGACAAGAAAGGGGCAAAAAGGTGTTCAGTGGTTATGGTTGATAGAAGCTACTACTGATAGCATGTTACAAGTGATAGAAGCTAATACTAATAGCATGTTTAGATTATTATTGGGTGTTAGATAAATTCTACTAACAGATTATTTGTTGTTTAGATTATTTAGACGAAGCTTCATAATATTTTATCATTTTTTTTTAATTTTTAAGAAGAAAAACTTGTTTTGACGCTTCTAATTTCTCTCAGGTTTGTGATTAATAAATCATACCACAAAAAGGAAAGAAAATCAATTTGTTAGCTCGAATGATAATATATATATATTACATTACTCGATTCTTTGAGCATAGTGCTTGAACTGCTAATCTTGCAGATAAATTAGTAGCATTGCCCAATCCAAACGACTTTGCAGATACATCAATTGAACAATTTTCCATACCAATGCAAGTCTTTTCTACCAAAAGAGCACTATTTGAAACATCCCATGAACCTTTTTTGAATGAACCACATTTTCCCTCTGGATTTCCATAGCTAGCAAATTGGATCTCAGAGATGATATGCCCTCCCTGACAAGACAACTCTAACGTACTTCCTTCATTAGCATTTCCACATATTGTTCCTATAGTGATGGTCTGAACTATGACTTGTTGAGGATTTCCACCAATTTCTTCAAACAAAACCAACGTGTTGGTGTCATCCGATAGAAACGATCTTGGAACATGATACCATCTTTGGGAAGGATTCCCACAATTTCCAACGCACTTGCTAGGGTCATATGCGCCTCTATAATCACAGGTTGCGCTGCAACTATCATTGCCAGCAATGAAAGAAGGCCAAAATCGACCTATGCTTTGTCCATTTACCCAAGCCTGACCTTTTCCCATTCCTTGCATGTCCAATGCTACAGGGTCAATTCCTGAGGGTGTCTTAAAGCTTGTTTTGTACCATGTCATTCTCCTGCCAATAGATTTTTTATTTAATGTGCTCCATTTTGTTCTCTGTGTGAACATTGGGTTGTAAAGTTGCTTCATTTCTCCATTTAATCCAACCTTATAAGACCATAAATTTGATGACAAATCAGTTGTGACATTTCCATCTCCAATAAGATAAATGGGACCTCCATCAATTCCAGTTGGCACCGTGTCATAAAATGCATCATAATTTTTCAATCCTACTGTTGCACTCAAAAGGGTTATGGTGTTGGTTCCGACTTTTAATAGAATGGGTTTCTCAAATACAAAACTCTGGCCATTGCTTCCCCATTGCGATCCAATGTACCGTCTATTAACAAAGGCATGAAGCACATGACCTTTTGTATTCACTTGTAGAGTTACATTTTGAAGTGAAGATGTTGAATTAGTTTCAACATTTGTCATATACCACAAGTAGTCACTAAAATCAACCGTGGTTCCTTTTTGTTCCAAAAGAAGGTTTGCATTAAATGTACCTTTTCCTTGTAGAGTATCTCTCATGGGCTCCGGAGCCCAAACCCACGACAGTTGTGCATTTTCCTTCTCATTCTGCACCTTCACAAACATAGATGTTTGGGAATTGATCTTTGCAGTGTTGAAAAGCTCTTTGTTGCAACCGTTAAGAATGCTCACAGACCAAGCTGGTACAAAGTACTTTCCATCTGCCTGCAAATCTATGGTAGCATCATTGCTGGCATCAGTGTTGCTCAAAAAACAAAACCTCTCCCCTACTGTGGGGTTGGAGAATTTCGTTAAAGTAACAAAGCTACCAAATTTTTGGTCTGAACGGGTGCCGTTGGTGAGAATCTTCTCTCCCATTTTGATGGATTCGTGGAGTTGTTTGAGATGTCCCCATTTGGGTTGATTCACGTTTCCATATTCATCAAGTGGGGCGTTGTAATCATACGACGTAGTAATGAATGGACCTCCCGATGTTCTTCCAAAGTTTGTGCCTCCATGATACATGTAATAGTTGTTAAACACACCACCAGATTGAAAAAATCTTGCCACAGAAAAAGCTACATCTTCTGCACTTCTATAAGGGTCTTTATCGCCCCATTTCTTGAACCATCCCACCCAATTTTCAGTAAACATTTTTGGGCTCTTAGGATTGTTAGGACTAAAGTTATCACAATAGAATCCATTGCATGTATTGATGATAGGTTGTGGGGCATCACTTTGTTGGCACATGATCCATGGAACACCAATATTGAGAGATTCAGCCATTTGAGCACACCAGTTGATATATGTTTTTCCTGCGCTTCCATATGGGGTCATCACGTTTCCATACTCGTTCTCGATTTGAGCTAAGATTATTGGCCCCCCTTGTGATGCAAAGAGGTTGGCTTGTTTGCACATATTCACTATCTTTGTTGTGAAAGTTTGCATTTCATTCTTGTAGACTTGATTGTCAGTTCGAAGTTGGATTCCCGGCATATTATGCAACCACAGTGGAAAGCCTCCATAGTTCCACTCGGCACACACGTAAGGACCAATCCTCATCACAACATATAGCCCAGCCTCTTGAACGAGTTGGAAGAATTTGATAAAGTTTAGATGTCCAGAGAAATCATATTTTCGTCGTCGAGGTTCGTGGCGATCCCAAAAAATGTACGTCTCGATTGCATCAAGTCCACCATCTTTAGCTTTTTGAATAAGATCAGGCCACATTGCTTCGGTGCTGCGTGGATAATGAATTGATCCTGAGAAGATAACACGTCGTTCACCATTGATAATTATGGCATTTGAATCATAGGAGACACTGTCTCCTTTACAAAAAGAAAAGCAAGATAAAGTTGCAAAGAGAGGAAGAACAAGCCATTGAAGGTTAACCATCTTTGATTTTAAAACTTTAGGTGTTTGGTTTATGTCGGAATCAATGTGTTTATATACAAGGAATCTACGTAAATATGTGATAGGTCTTTCCATCAATCTTTGTACTCTTTTTGTTGATGAATTCTAAATATAGGAATAATGTAAGTGAATTTAGCTGGCCAAACTTGATCGGTATGAGTTGCTTTAGTGAAATTTGGAAAATACTCTTTTTAGAAAAGAATTTCAAAAATATTGTTCGACCTTATCCTGAAATAACCTATCACCCAATTAAAAATATTACACCAAAAGTCTGTTTTCCAAATAAGGATTTGCGTATTCATTTTTCATCTTTGGTTTTAATTTTAAAGACATCAACGTCACATGAGTAATAAAGTATGGCTAATAAATTCAATTATAGTGAAAGTTGAGTTTGAGTTTTGTCTCATTAGTGTGAAGCTCATGAATTTGAGTATCTTTCTTCAAATTTTTGATTTTTTGATTTTTCATTTTGTGCATTGGGGTCATATAATAAAATAGTACATGGTAAACAAAATAGGTTTCCATATGATTTTAGCTCTCAACTCTAGGTTCAATTTTTTGTTGTCCTCATTTTTCTAAGGAAGTATACATTTTCTTCCTTATTTTATTTTTAAGTTAGTCCTGGATTAAAAGGGAATTACTGGAGGAATTTTTTTTTACTAATTTGGAATTTCTGGAAAAGAAGTGAAATTCAAGGAGACCGGGCCAGGAGTTATGCTTGGAAAATTCTTGAAGGATAAACAGGAGGACTGTGAGTGGTTTTATTATTTTGTTATGTTGAATTCTATATATATATGTTATGATATATATGTGTAATGTTTGGAAATTGGCATGGTGGGGAAGTGCGTTTTCTAGATTTTATTGGTTGATTTAACTCATGATATTTTGCTTGTTGTGACTCGCATTTAAAACCGAGATTGTACCCGGAGACATTGCTAGCTTTCCTATAGCACGTCTAACGGGATAATGTGGACATGTGCACATTCGGTTGTTGGATCGGCACCACCACGTAGCGGAAGAGAATATTATCCATAAGCACTCTAATTCATTAATTTTGGCATAAAAGAAACATTCTTAAACAGAGTTAATGGGTTTCAACAACGTACATTTAAAGAACCATTGAAATCTCTATTTCTAGATGCAAAATCCTCCAAATCTTTGTGTAGACCACCACAAGATCTTCCCTACTATTCTCTTGGTGCCCTAGATTGAGTTGTGAGACTCAAAATAATCTTAAATAAAATGGAATTTGAAGAAAGCTCGCTGCAACAACCAAAAATGAAGAACACATTCTTCATCTGAATTTTTCAGAAAAATCCATTTGGTTTAATCACTTCAACTTTTCTCCAATCTCTTCAATATATTACAGACTATCATGCAAAGAGATTTGCTTCATGGGATGCAGCTCATGCTTGGAGTTATTGAAGCTTGAAAGTGGTGGGTTCCTAGTGAGCAAGTTGAAGATGAAGATGAAAAACCATTTTCCATTTTTGTGTAATTTTCTATTTCCAAAATCTAAAATTGATTTTAAAATCAAAATTTATTAATTTTACAAATTAATTTCATAAATTAATTTTTTAATAAAATTAATAAATAATTATTTAAATAATTCTAATTAATTTAATATCCAATATAAAATTAATGTTACACAAGAAATTCATCTTTATATATTTAAATCATATTTAAATATATTTTCTCCAATTCCGTTTGATTCTAATTTGAACATTTCAAATTAACTTATCACGCTACTCTAAAGCTAATCCATTTCCAAGCTAGTATGGAGACCTCATGGACCTACATATCATGGGCTCCAACGATCCGAGATTAATGAACTAAACTCGTAAGATTGATATAACCTCTAATCGTTAACTAATGGGTCACTCTACTAAAGCTCATAGTTGAACTCCCCTCACTATAAATATATTATGCAACTCAATGTAACCTTGATTAGTAAGTCAACCCTTCACAGGCTGTTCGTAATAACGGCTGGGTCAAATCTCTGTTTTACCCCCAAAAATACCTCTTGTTCCTTAAGTCCCCACTGATCCCCTAATGAACATTTCCCTTTAACTGTAGCGTTATCCTTGCCTTTCTTTCCAGTAGGCTTCTTCTTCCCTTTCCTTTTGCCCTTCTTCACAAGAATACTCATATTCTTTAAAGACGGGGAAATTTTTGCCCGATGGCAAGCAATACTTTCTTGTTTTCATTTCAAAATTGAAGCTATAAAAGGAAGTACAAACTCCCTTCCTGATTACCTCACTCGAGAATTTCTTCAAGGAAAAACTAAAGAAGAGAGTGAAAGAGAGAGAGAAAAGAGCAAATGAAGTCAACTTGCAAGAAAGAAGAAAAGCATGATCAAGATCAAGAACAACAGCAACGATCAACAATTCCTCAAACAAAAGCATTGTATTCTCAAGCGTATCAATTTATCAAAGGCGAATCATCAACGATAATGGAGAATCGAAAAGGAAAAACTCCTCAAGCATTGTCGTTATCAAATAAATTTCAAAATTTGGGATCTTTCATCCCTTCAAGGCCTTTTGCCTTAACCATCAACTCTTCCCCTATCAATTGAGTCGGTATCAACAAGAATAAATTCATAGAATAAACGAGTTTTTTGAGAATGGGTTGGAATATAATGGAAATTTGACGGAAATATTTTTTGAATTGTTTCATTCATAGATTTACCTATGAATTTTTGTTCAAGAGTTGTAATGTATGAGGTATGGGTTTTATTATGGTCAATTTCAGGCTTGGAGGACATTCCTCTCTTCTCAACAGTAGTAACATTTACTTCTGACTCTAGACCCTTTGTTCTTAACATTGTCTGGTTCGCCTGTAGCTCATTCAGTAGAGTAGTCAAGTTGTATTCAATTTTATTCTTTAATGCATTCAAAATTGCAGAAAACTCTTTAGAAGAGATTCTAGAATAAAACCAACTAGACTTCTCTTGTCCATGACAACACCATTTACTTCTGTCACGTTAAAGTGGACCATCATGTCTAGGACATGTTCACGAACATTGGTCCCCACTTTGAAGCGACTGTTGTAAATGTACTTAATGGCATCATGCCTTAGGGTGAAGGACAATTGTCCAAATATCCCTTGCAGAGATTCCATAATTTCTTTGGAAGTACTCATATCCTCATGCTTCTTTACTCATATCCTCATGTTCTTGGGTCTCAACCCATTAAAGCCTAATGTTTTTATTTTCTTCTTTGGTTTTTATTATGTCTTTTATTATTTTTTATTTTCATCATTTCTCCAATTTTTGTTTCTTCACTTTACCTTTTATTATTCATAATGTTTTATTTTTAATTTCATTCTCCCTTTTACCTTTCTTAAATCTTTTTATCATTTTTATTTTCTTTCCTTTTTTGGTTTTTGCTATCTTTTTTCATATTAATTTTCTTCCTTTTCTTTAGTTTATTTTGCTTATTCTCTATCTCTATTTTTTTAAAATTTTTCATTCCTTTATTTGCTTTTTTTCTGCTTCCCCCCTTTTTCCACAAGAATTATGAGGTTGAGTTTCATACCCAAGACTTGAAAGTACTCAATTCATAAGTGACTTAACGCCAACAAGGCAATCATCAAGTTTGATTATTATAACAAATAATAAATATAAATAGCAAATGAAAGTCTACTAGTGATAGCCACTAATATTTTCTAACATTGATAGCTTAATCTTTGATTATATTTTCATAGTTAGTAGCCACTTATAGAAATCTATCATTGATAGCAAACTTAGTGAATTTAATTAATAAAGTTGAATCTCAAACTAAAATGTAAGTGGAATACCTAGAAGTTATAGCTAATAACATGTTCATCAGGGATAGAAGCTATCATCGAAAAGAAAAGGGACTTATAAATGTTTGGGAAGGACTAGAAAGGGGCAAAAAGGTGTTCAGTGGCTATGATTGATAGAAGCTACTACTAATAGCATGTTTCCAATGTTAGAAGCTAAAACTAATAGCATTTTAGATTATTTATTGTGTGTTAGAATAAATTATGATTCTACTAACAGATTATTTGTTGTTTAGACAATTATTTTATACATAGAAAAATAGCTTTCATAATATTTATTATTTTTTGAAATTTTTAAGAAGAAAAATTGTTTAGAAGTTTCTATTTCTCTCAGGTTTGTGATTAATAAATCATACCACAAAAGGAAGGAAAATTCATTTTTTAGCTCAAATGATAATATATATATTACATCACTCGATTCATTGTGCATAGTGCTTGAACTGCCAATCTTGCAGATAAATTGGTAGCATCGCCCAATCCAAACGACTTTGCAGATACATCAATGAAACAATTTTCCATACCAATGCAAGTATTTTCCACCAAAAGAGCACTATTTGTCACATCCCATGAGCCTTTTTTGAATGAACCAACATTTTCCCTCTGGATGTCCATATCTATCAACATTGGATCTCGAGATGATATGCCCCTCCCTGACAAGACAACCTAACGTACTGCCTTCATTAGCATTTCCGCCCATATTGTTCCCTATATTGAAGGTCTGAAACTATTACTTGTTGAGGCTTTCCACATTTCTCTCAAACAAAACCAACGTGTTGGTGTCATCCGATAGAAACGATCTTGGAACATGATACCATCTTTGGGAAGGATTCCCACAATTTCCAACGCACTTGCTAGGGTCATATGCGCCTCTATACTCACAGGTTGCGCTGCAACTATCATTGCCAGCAATGAAAGAAGGCCAAAATCGACCTATGCTTTGTCCATTTACCCAAGCCTGACCTTTTCCCATTCCCTGCATGTCCAATGCTACAGGGTCAATTCCTGAAGGTGTCTTAAAGCTTGTTTTGTACCATGTCATTCTCCTGCCAATAGATTTTTTATTTAATGTGCTCCATTTTGTTCTCTGTGAGAACATTGGGTTGTAAAGTTGCTTCATTTCTCCATTTAATCCAACCTTATAAGACCATAAATTTGATGACAAATCAGTTGTGACATTTCCATCTCCAATAAGATAAATGGGACCTCCATCAATTCCAGTTGGCACCGTGTCATAAAATGCATCATAATTTTTCAATCCTACTATTGCACTCAAAAGGGTTATGGTGTTGGTTCCGACTTTTAATAGAATGGGTTTCTCAAATACAAAACTCTGGCCATTGCTTCCCCATTGCGATCCAATGTACCGTCTATTAACAAAGGCATGAAGCACATGACCTTTTGTATTCACTTGTAGAGTTACATTTTGAAGTGAAGATGTTGAATTAGTTTCAACATTTGTCATATACCACAAGTAGTCACTAAAATCAACCGTGGTTCCTTTTTGTTCCAAAAGAAGTTTGCATTAAATGTACCTTTTCCTTGTAGAGTATCTCTCATGGGCTCCGGAGCCCAAACCCACGACAGTTGTGTATTTTCCTTCTCATTCTGCACCTTCACAAACATAGATGTTTGGGAATTGATCTTTGCAGTGTTGAAAAGCTCTTTGTTGCAACCGTTAAGAATGCTCACAGACCAAGCTGGTACAAAGTACTTTCCATCTGCCTGCAAATCTATGGTAGCATCATTGCTGGCATCAGTGTTGCTCAAAAAACAAAACCTCTCCCCTACTGTGGGGTTGGAGAATTTCGTTAAAGTAACAAAGCTACCAAATTTTTGGTCTGAACGGGTGCCGTTGGTGAGAATCTTCTCTCCCATTTTGATGGATTCGTGGAGTTGTTTGAGATGTCCCCATTTGGGTTGATTCACGTTTCCATATTCATCAAGTGGGGCGTTGTAATCATACGACGTAGTAATGAATGGACCTCCCGATGTTCTTCCAAAGTTTGTGCCCCCATGATACATGTAATAGTTGTTAAACACACCACCAGATTGAAAAAATCTTGCCACAGAAAAAGCTACATCTTCTGCACTTCTATAAGGGTCTTTATCGCCCCATTTTTTGAACCATCCCACCCAATTTTCAGTAAACATTTTTGGGCTCCTAGGATTGTTAGGACTATAGTTATCACAATAGAATCCATAGCATGTATTGATGATAGGTTGTGGGGCATCACTTTGTTGGCACATGATCCATGGAACACCAATATTGAGAGATTCAGCCATTTGAGCACACCAGTTGATATATGTTTTTCCTGCGCTTCCATATGGGGTCATCACGTTTCCATACTCGTTCTCGATTTGAGCTAAGATTATTGGCCCCCCTTGTGATGCAAAGAGGTTGGCTTGTTTGCACATATGCATATTCACCTTGGCATTTCATTATTGCATATTATGCCCACAGTGGAAAGCCTCCATAGTTCCACTCGGCACACACGTAAGGACCAATCCTCATCACAACATATAGCCCAGCCTCTTGAACGAGTTGGAAGAATTTGATAAAGTTTAGATGTCCAGAGAAATCATATTTTCGTCGTCGAGGTTCGTGGCGATCCCAAAAAATGTACGTCTCGATTGCATCAAGTCCACCATCTTTAGCTTTTTGAATAAGATCAGGCCACATTGCTTCGGTGCTGCGTGGATAATGAATTGATCCTGAGAAGATAACACGTCGTTCACCATTGATAATTATGGCATTTGAATCATAGGAGACACTGTCTCCTTTACAAAAAGAAAAGCAAGATAAAGTTGCAAAGAGAGGAAGAACAAGCCATTGAAGGTTAACCATCTTTGATTTTAAAACTTTAGGTGTTTGGTTTATGTCGGAATCAATGTGTTTATATACAAGGAATCTACGTAAATATGTGATAGGTCTTTCCATCAATCTTTGTACTCTTTTTGTTGATGAATTCTAAATATAGGAATAATGTAAGTGAATTTAGCTGGCCAAACTTGATCGGTATGAGTTGCTTTAGTGAAATTTGGAAAATACTCTTTTTAGAAAAGAATTTCAAAAATATTGTTCGACCTTATCCTGAAATAACCTATCACCCAATTAAAAATATTACACCAAAAGTCTGTTTTCCAAATAAGGATTTGCGTATTCATTTTTCATCTTTGGTTTTAATTTTAAAGACATCAACGTCACATGAGTAATAAAGTATGGCTAATAAATTCAATTATAGTGAAAGTTGAGTTTGAGTTTTGTCTCATTAGTGTGAAGCTCATGAATTTGAGTATCTTTCTTCAAATTTTTGATTTTTTGATTTTTCATTTTGTGCATTGGGGTCATATAATAAAATAGTACATGGTAAACAAAATAGGTTTCCATATGATTTTAGCTCTCAACTCTAGGTTCAATTTTTTTTTGTCCTCATTTTTCTAAGGAAGTATACATTTTCTTCCTTATTTTATTTTTAAGTTAGTCCTGGATTAAAAGGGAATTACTGGAGGAATTTTTTTTTACTAATTTGGAATTTCTGGAAAAGAAGTGAAATTCAAGGAGACCGGGCCAGGAGTTATGCTTGGAAAATTCTTGAAGGATAAACAGGAGGACTGTGAGTGGTTTTATTATTTTGTTATGTTGAATTCTATATATATATGTTATGATATATATGTGTAATGTTTGGAAATTGGCATGGTGGGGAAGTGCGTTTTCTAGATTTTATTGGTTGATTTAACTCATGATATTTTGCTTGTTGTGACTCGCATTTAAAACCGAGATTGTACCCGGAGACATTGCTAGCTTTCCTATAGCACGTCTAACGGGATAATGTGGACATGTGCACATTCGGTTGTTGGATCGGCACCACCACGTAGCGGAAGAGAATATTATCCATAAGCACTCTAATTCATTAATTTTGGCATAAAAGAAACATTCTTAAACAGAGTTAATGGGTTTCAACAACGTACATTTAAAGAACCATTGAAATCTCTATTTCTACCTACAAAATCCTCCAAATCTTTGTGTAGACCACCACAAGATCTTCCCTACTATTCTCTTGGTGCCCTAGATTGAGTTGTGAGACTCAAAATAATCTTAAATAAAATGGAATTTGAAGAAAGCTCGCTGCAACAACCAAAAATGAAGAACACATTCTTCATCTGAATTTTTCAGAAAAATCCATTTGGTTTAATCACTTCAACTTTTCTCCAATCTCTTCAATATATTACAGACTATCATGCAAAGAGATTTGCTTCATGGGATGCAGCTCATGCTTGGAGTTATTGAAGCTTGAAAGTGGTGGGTTCCTAGTGAGCAAGTTGAAGATGAAGATGAAAAACCATTTTCCATTTTTGTGTAATTTTCTATTTCCAAAATCTAAAATTGATTTTAAAATCAAAATTTATTAATTTTACAAATTAATTTCATAAATTAATTTTTTAATAAAATTAATAAATAATTATTTAAATAATTCTAATTAATTTAATATCCAATATAAAATTAATGTTACACAAGAAATTCATCTTTATATATTTAAATCATATTTAAATATATTTTCTCCAATTCCGTTTGATTCTAATTTGAACATTTCAAATTAACTTATCACGCTACTCTAAAGCTAATCCATTTCCAAGCTAGTATGGAGACCTCATGGACCTACATATCATGGGCTCCAACGATCCGAGATTAATGAACTAAACTCGTAAGATTGATATAACCTCTAATCGTTAACTAATGGGTCACTCTACTAAAGCTCATAGTTGAACTCCCCTCACTATAAATATATTATGCAACTCAATGTAACCTTGATTAGTAAGTCAACCCTTCACAGGCTGTTCGTAATAACGGCTGGGTCAAATCTCTGTTTTACCCCCAAAAATACCTCTTGTTCCTTAAGTCCCCACTGATCCCCTAATGAACATTTCCCTTTAACTGTAGCGTTATCCTTGCCTTTCTTTCCAGTAGGCTTCTTCTTCCCTTTCCTTTTGCCCTTCTTCACAAGAATACTCATATTCTTTAAAGACGGGGAAATTTTTGCCCGATGGCAAGCAATACTTTCTTGTTTTCATTTCAAAATTGAAGCTATAAAAGGAAGTACAAACTCCCTTCCTGATTACCTCACTCGAGAATTTCTTCAAGGAAAAACTAAAGAAGAGAGTGAAAGAGAGAGAGAAAAGAGCAAATGAAGTCAACTTGCAAGAAAGAAGAAAAGCATGATCAAGATCAAGAACAACAGCAACGATCAACAATTCCTCAAACAAAAGCATTGTATTCTCAAGCGTATCAATTTATCAAAGGCGAATCATCAACGATAATGGAGAATCGAAAAGGAAAAACTCCTCAAGCATTGTCGTTATCAAATAAATTTCAAAATTTGGGATCTTTCATCCCTTCAAGGCCTTTTGCCTTAACCATCAACTCTTCCCCTATCAATTGAGTCGGTATCAACAAGAATAAATTCATAGAATAAACGAGTTTTTTGAGGATGGGTTGGAATATAATGGAAATTTGACGGAAATATTTTTTGAATTGTTTCATTCATAGATTTACCTATGAATTTTTGTTCAAGAGTTGTAATGTATGAGGTATGGGTTTTATTATGGTCAATTTCAGGCTTGGAGGACATTCCTCTCTTCTCAACAGTAGTAACATTTACTTCTGACTCTAGACCCTTTGTTCTTAACATTGTCTGGTTCGCCTGTAGCTCATTCAGTAGAGTAGTCAAGTTGTATTCAATTTTATTCTTTAATGCATTCAAAATTGCAGAAAACTCTTCAGAAGAGATTCTAGAATAAAACCAACTAGACTTCTCTTGTCCATGACAACACCATTTACTTCTGTCACGTTAAAGTGGACCATCATGTCTAGGACATGTTCACGAACATTGGTCCCCACTTTGAAGCGACTGTTGTAAATGTACTTAATGGCATCATGCCTTAGGGTGAAGGACAATTGTCCAAACATCCCTTGCAGAGATTCCATAATTTATTTGGAATTACTCATATCCTCATGCTTCTTTACTCATATCCTCATGTTCTTGGGTCTCAACCCATGTAGCCTATTGTTTTTATTTTCTTTCTTTGGTTTTTTATTATTTCTTTTATTATTTTTATTTTCATTCATTTCTCCAATTTTTGTTTCTTCTCTTTTCCTTTTTTATTATTTCATTATTTTATTTTATTTTCTTTCTCCCTTTTTACCTTTCTTTTATCTTTTATCTTTTTATTTTTCTTTCATTTTTTGGTTTTTGCTATCTTTTTTCTATTTAATTTTCTTTCCTTTCTTTAGTTTTTGCTTATTCTCTTTCTCTTATTTTTAAAATTTTTCTTTCCTTTATCTGACTTTTTTCTGCTTCCCCCCTTTTTTCACAAGAATTATGAGGTCGAGTTTCGTAGCCAAGACTTGAAAGTACTCAATTCATAAGTGACTTAACGCCAACAAACCAATCATCAAGTTTGATTGTTATAGCAAATAATAATTATAAATAGCAAATGAAAATCTATCCGTGATAGCTACTAATATTTTCTATCATTGATAGCTTAATCTTTGATAGAAATCTATCATTGATAGCCAACTTAGTGAATTTAATTAATAAAGTTGAATCTCGAACTAAAATGTAAGTGGAATGCCTAGAAGTTATCACTAATAGCATGTTTATCAGTGATAGAAGATATCATCGAAAAGAAAATGGACTTATAAATGTTTGGGAACGACAAGAAAGGGGCAAAAAGGTGTTCAGTGGTTATGGTTGATAGAAGCTACTACTGATAGCATGTTACAAGTGATAGAAGCTAATACTAATAGCATGTTTAGATTATTATTGGGTGTTAGATAAATTCTACTAACAGATTATTTGTTGTTTAGATTATTTAGACGAAGCTTCATAATATTTTATCATTTTTTTTTAATTTTTAAGAAGAAAAACTTGTTTTGACGTTTCTAATTTCTCTCAGGTTTGTGATTAATAAATCATACCACAAAAAGGAAAGAAAATCAATTTGTTAGCTCGAATGATAATATATATATATTACATTACTCGATTCTTTGAGCATAGTGCTTGAACTGCTAATCTTGCAGATAAATTAGTAGCATTGCCCAATCCAAACGACTTTGCAGATACATCAATTGAACAATTTTCCATACCAATGCAAGTCTTTTCTACCAAAAGAGCACTATTTGAAACATCCCATGAACCTTTTTTGAATGAACCACATTTTCCCTCTGGATTTCCATAGCTAGCAAATTGGATCTCAGAGATGATATGCCCTCCCTGACAAGACAACTCTAACGTACTTCCTTCATTAGCATTTCCACATATTGTTCCTATAGTGATGGTCTGAACTATGACTTGTTGAGGATTTCCACCAATTTCTTCAAACAAAACCAACGTGTTGGTGTCATCCGATAGAAACGATCTTGGAACATGATACCATCTTTGGGAAGGATTCCCACAATTTCCAACGCACTTGCTAGGGTCATATGCGCCTCTATAATCACAGGTTGCGCTGCAACTATCATTGCCAGCAATGAAAGAAGGCCAAAATCGACCTATGCTTTGTCCATTTACCCAAGCCTGACCTTTTCCCATTCCTTGCATGTCCAATGCTACAGGGTCAATTCCTGAGGGTGTCTTAAAGCTTGTTTTGTACCATGTCATTCTCCTGCCAATAGATTTTTTATTTAATGTGCTCCATTTTGTTCTCTGTGTGAACATTGGGTTGTAAAGTTGCTTCATTTCTCCATTTAATCCAACCTTATAAGACCATAAATTTGATGACAAATCAGTTGTGACATTTCCATCTCCAATAAGATAAATGGGACCTCCATCAATTCCAGTTGGCACCGTGTCATAAAATGCATCATAATTTTTCAGTCCTACTGTTGCACTCAAAAGGGTTATGGTGTTGGTTCCGACTTTTAATAGAATGGGTTTCTCAAATACAAAACTCTGGCCATTGCTTCCCCATTGCGATCCAATGTACCGTCTATTAACAAAGGCATGAAGCACATGACCTTTTGTATTCACTTGTAGAGTTACATTTTGAAGTGAAGATGTTGAATTAGTTTCAACATTTGTCATATACCACAAGTAGTCACTAAAATCAACCGTGGTTCAAGGAGACCGGGCCAGGAGTTATGCTTGAAAAATTCTTGAAGGATAAACAGGAGGACTGTGAGTGGTTTTATTATTTTGTTATGTTGAATTCTATATATATATGTTATGATATATATGTGTAATGTTTGGAAATTGGCATGGTGGGGAAGTGCGTTTTCTAGATTTTATTGGTTGATTTAACTCATGATATTTTGCTTGTTGTGACTCGCATTTAAAACCGAGATTGTACCCAGAGACATTGTTAGCTTTCCTATAGCACGTCTAACGGGATAATGTGGACATGTGCACATTCGGTTGTTGGATCGGCACCACCACGTAGCGGAAGAGAATATTATCCATAAGCACTCTAATTCATTAATTTTGGCATAAAAAAAACATGCTTAAACAGAGTTAATGGGTTTCAACAACGTACATTTAAAGAACCATTGAAATCTCTATTTCTAGATGCAAAATCCTCCAAATCTTTGTGTAGACCACCACAAGATCTTCCCTACTATTTTCTTGGTGCTCTAGATTGAGTTCAACTATGTAATTTGTTGTTTTGGTTTGGTGCCAGTGGATTTCTAAATGACTTGTGCTATTTATTAGGTTTCTTTTGTTATGTTTGTTTATTTAATATGTGTCTATGTTTTTTTATTTAATAGGTATCCATCAAAAAGTACAAATCAACCTTCAAAAGAACTGTCCATCCATTGGAAGATTAAGAGAATCTTAGGAATTACAATTGAACAAAGAATGCTTCCAAAATATTTTATTTACTTGCAAAAATAAACATGAATGATACATTACTTTATTTTGTATCATCTGTATACTTTGTTCTAAAAAATGATTACATTTTTCTTCAATGTTAATATATTTATAAATTTTCAATTATGAATGAAAGTCATGGTATTTAATTGTTATGAAATATTTAATATGTGTGGGCTGAACTCGAGTCATGAGATTATTTTTAACACAAATATAAAAAATCATATACAAATTATTCTTGTTGAGAAAAAAAAAAGTTGAGCCTTTTATAGTCATGAGCAAAGCTATAACAAAATTTATATAGTGAAAAAAAAGTGCCATCAAAAGATTATTATTGTAATTATGGCTATTAGAAAAGACCAAAATACCTTACAATAGCATAAGATTAAAGCTATAAATATTTTATTATAGCGTTAAAAAAGTGCTATTATAAGATAAAGATAGCATATTATTTTAGTTATATAAATATAACTAAAAAAAGTGCTATCGTATCTATTATTTCTTGTAGTGATTGATTCAAGGAAATCAACTTCAAGGTTAGTATTCATTCTAAATGGGGCAGCAGTAGTGAGAAGTATCAAGCAAAGTTGTATTGCTGACCCCACATTGGAAGCTGAGTATGTAGCTGTAAGTGAAGCAGCAAAAGAAGCAGTATGACTCAAAAAGTTCCTAATTTATTTGGAAGTGATTCCAAATATGCACTTGCCAGTCACCCTATATGGTGATAACAGTGGAGGAGTTGTAAACTCAAAAGAACATTGAAGCCATAAACGTGGAAAGCACATCGAGCGGAACTACCATCTCATCAGGGATATTGTACATAAAAGAGACATAGTTGTCACGCAGATAGCCTCACAAGACAACTTAGCTGATCCATTTACAAAGACCATCTGAACTAAAGTGTTTGAGGGTCACCTAGTGGGACTAGAACTACGAGATACTTTCTATTAGAGCAAATGGGAGAAATAATAGGTCTCTGATGCCCTAGTTTATTGTATTTATACTCTTGTTTTTGTTCTTTCACTATACTCAACAATGTATATATTTGTATATAACCACTGGAGTTTTAGTCCAAGTGGGATTATTGTTGGGTTGTATGTCCTAAAACTCGCAATTTATAAAGTTAAACATATTCTATTGTTGTTGGGTTTTATATCCTAAAACTTGTAGTTTGTAGAAAGATAAACATATTCTATAAATTGCATACGTAAAAGTTTAAATCCAATAAACTAAGATCCATGGCTATTATATTAATATGTGAACTTTATGTAGAGACATGAAGATGGATCAAGTTTGAGTAAATAGCTAAAATAGTCTATAGTACATGATTAAGGTTGGGTACCTTATTCTGGTAACACTATTGGACGCGGCCTACTCTGTAGTTGTTACAAGTTGTTGTAAAGATACCACAAATGAAGTGATCCAGATTCATTCATGTACTGACATGAGGAACGGGGGTGTCCTATGCAATCAGTTTGCAGGAGACCAGATCAAGAAATAAGTCACTCTTACTTTATAACGTTGTTTACTATATAAGACTGACTATTACACTTAGATGACCTAGGTAAGTCGATCTTAATCCTAAGTTAACTATGAACTCCTGTTTAATTGGGATTATCCTTAGATTTTAATAGGTGAAGGTTGGCTCAACGACCCGGCTCAATAAGCCTCCAATTTCAGGGGTAAGTTCGGGTAGATAGCTGGGGACATATGGTGCAAAACGGAATTCACACCTACCCGATTTAGGGATAGGAGAAAGATGTTTCTCGTAAGTTGTGAAACCCGGATTTCTATTTTCCTTACTTAAGCAAGTGATAAAAGGAATTAACTAAGTGAAAGTTAAATCCTAAGTTAAGGGGAAGGAAATTTCTAAGTGTTAAGTAGATTTTCCATGAATAATTTAAGTTGAGCTTTAATTGGTAAAATTGCAATGAAATTTGTATAATAAATAGGTTGTTGAAAACAGTTAGTGTAATTGGTGAAAGAAGGAATGGAGATTTGAAAGGAGAAAATAATATTGGAAAAGTTGGGAAAAATTATTAAGTGGGAATAAATATAGAAATTGAGTACGTGGAATTAGTGTGGAATAATATGAAGATAAGTTTGAAAAATTCGGGGAAGAATACGGAAAAGTATGAAAAATTAGGTGAAGTACGAAGTAAGGAATTAAGGAAAAATATAGAAAATATTATTTTGGAATTATCCTAGAAGATCCGTGTAAAAGTATCACAAAGTGGTGAGCAAACGTGTAAGGAGAACAATGTTCGCAATAGCTAAGAGCGAGATCGTTGAGAATGGGATCAGCGAGATCGTTGAGAGTGAGATCATTGAGATCAAGACCAGCGAGACTGGCGAGGAAATGGGAGAGAGCGAGATTGGATAGAAGATGGCAGAGAGCGAGACCAGCGAGAAAGCTGGAGAGAGCGAGAGTGGAGAGAAAAGTTAAAGCTGGAGAGAGCGAGATTGGAGAGAGCAAGACCAGCGAGATTGCTGGAGAGAGCGAGACTAGCGAGAAAGTGGGAAAGAGTGACACTGCCAAGAGCGGAAAGAGCGAGAGCACCTATGCTAGCCTTGCTTTGTCGAATTCGAACGTCACACCCACGCCTCGCCTATGCATTGAACGGCCGAGCAAGCTTCTGGGCAATGTATTTGGACGCGTTTGGGTGGATTATGCATGTAAAAACCCTAATTTGAATACAAACAAAGCTTGAAGATGTAAGGGAAAATGTCAATTAAAATCTAGGTGTTCGATTAAGAGAAATTCTTAAACCCTAAGAAATTATGTTGAATGCGTTTGGGAAGAACACATTCAACCAAGATGAAGTCAGCTTACATTGATAAAGGGAGGATTAAACATTTGGCCATGCAGCCAAGTAGATGCTGTCAATCCCACGAGCAATTTGAAGGACTGTAAATAGGAAGTTGGGTTTTCATTTTCAAATCACACAAAAATCATAAATTTCATAGAGAAAGTAGAGGGCAGTGAGGGTTTAGAGGTATGTGTCAAATTTGGACGATGAGATCTTCCAATATACTCGTGCATTTGGAGTGATTCCAAAACCACTTGAAAGCTCAAGAAATCTAGTTTTCAGAGTAGGGCTGCCAGAGGCAAAGGCTCAAAGAAACTAAGATCGAGGTTGAGAAGAAGGCAGAAGGGTCAGACTGTCGGATTAGTTTGGGTCAGTCTTGAAGATTTTGAGATTCCGGCCAAACCAAGAGGAATTATGAGCTTAACGTTTAGGGTAAGATTCCTAAGACATTTTAGAATATGTTTGTAGAAGGAAGTATTTCAAAATAAGGTTCAGAACTATAAGTAATCTAAGTTGAAAGTTGAATCTCGATTCTAAGGGTGAAAAAGAACCAGAAGAGCTACTAGAGTGAAAAGTTCCTAAGAGTTCGAGGTGAGTGGCTAAAATGTTTTCGAACTAAAACGTTTTTAAACTGTTTTGATGCAAACGTTTTATAAAAAGCATGTTTGCGAAAATAATTCTCATGCCTACTAGTTTTCTAAAGTGGTTTCCAAGCAAGTTTGAATTGTGATTTGAACTCATGCATATTGTTGAAAAACTATTTACATATGTATATGTATTGATTTTATCCAGCATGATTACCGTCCTTAAAGTTATGTTGTATATGTGTTATATTGTACATGCTTTAAAGAGAAAAGTTGTTTATAAATAGTTTTGGTAAAATGTGATGTCGAAGTACAAGGAGAAGGCATCCACCCAACTAGATACTGAAGTACAAGGAAAAGGTATATATTGGTACTGAAGTACTTTTGAGAAGGTACCAAGCCAACAGGATACTGAAGTACATTGGAGAAGGTATCCTAGTAGCTCGATACTGAAGTACAAGGAGAAGGTATCTGAGCAGTAGTACCTAATGTGTTAAGGTACTTAGTGTGGCCACAAGTGAATAAAGTCAGAGATTCAGCAAAAGGGTTCTCTCTGGGCTAGTAGTTGGTGTTGGGATTATTTTACCAGATATATAGTACTTTGATTTGAGAAATGATTTTACTATTTTATGTTTAAAACAGTTTTATATACATTACGCTTGGAAAATATTTATGCTGCAAAAGTTTATATTTCAAATAAAACTATTTTATGAAATTATGCATAACAATTTACTATGTTTTCTCGGTCACTCACTGGGCGTAAGCTCACCCAGTTTTCAAATGTTTTTGTTCCCCACCCCCCCAGGTAGCGGTCAAATTCTCTGAAGACAGCTCAGTATCTGCTCTGCCACTAAAGGACCAAAAGACTTGTAACCGTTTGCTAGGTGGTTACTGTTAATATTGTACACATGTTACTATTGTTCATATAGGGACTAGGGTTTGTGGGTTTTGGGACTTGTAAATCTAATGTTGTAAATACTCTAAACATATTAAGTTTCTAAGTTAATAAATTGTGGGCCTACAGTCGTCCCGTTGCATATAATTTATATTTGGTATCAGAGTTATTCCGCAAGAGTTTTTACGTAGTAAGTGTCAGCCTAAGGGTTGATAACTACTACAGTCACGCCCTTCTCTAGGCTAAGAGGGTGATCTGGGGTGGGGTGTGACATAAGTACTGAATCTAGGTCTTGAACCAGGGGCCCCACCCTCTCACTGGGCTGAGAGGGATCTGGTTTAGTGACTGGATCACAAACCAATTGTTCATTAGAGGATTAGTTGGAATTTAAGGAACAAGATGTAATCTTGGGGGTAAAATAGACATTTGACCCGGCCATTATTACGAACAACCTGTGAAGGGTTAACTTACTAATCATGGTTATATCGAGTGGACATAATATATCTACAGTGAAGGGAGTGCAACTATGGACTTTAATGGACATAATATATCTACAAGTATTAAAGAAGTTGTACAAAGGTATGACTTAAAACCCTCTTATTATGGTATGAACATGCTTTATATACAGCCAAAATTAATGAATTAGAATACTTATTGATCCTTGTTGCTTCTGCTGCATGCTGATATACTCCTTCAATTATCAATAAAGATGTTATTCAACATTACTTCAATAAAGGTTGGTTGTCATTGAATCTATAAATTGCGCTTATAAATTATTAATCCAATAAACTAAGATCCATGGCTACTATATGAATACTTGAATTTTAGGTTGGTTGTCTTATTCTGATAACACTATCTAATGCTGCCCACGCTATAGTTGTTACAATTTGTTGTAAGGTACTATAAACAAAGTGATCCTAATTCGTTTATGTATGGATATGAGGAGTGGGGGCATTCTATGCAATGAGTTTGCGTAAGATCGAACCAAGAAATAAGTCACTCGTACTTTATAACGCTGTTTATTGTTTAAGACTGACTATTTGTCACACCTCGTTCTAGATTTTCCTTCTAACCTAGAACGAAGCATGAAGACATTAAACATCACTTCTCTCTATGACATCTAACGTCCCAACTCTTAACATATCCTGTACTAAAGATCGAACCCAGACATCTAAACCCATTTCCAAAAATAATCTATGTTCATTAACAGAGTTTAGGAATTTGATTCAGTTTAAATTACAATACTGTTTAAAGAGATTTATAGACCAACGGTAAGGATGATTTTGAACAAAACCTCCCATGACATGTACCTCACAAGTTCTAGCTGTTCTGGAATAATTTCATATACATGCACAAACAATACAACATATGTTTTAATAACATTAGTGGCGTTTGACGGCTCAGCAGGCACCAGGAACTTGTCGCTACCTGGGGTGGGGAAAAGCATAATACATGGAAAGCATGAGCTAAAGCGTAGTGAGTGGTAATTTAGTATAAACATAAATTTTCTCTTTCCAAACATCAATGAATTATAAAAAAATATTCTATAAATTGTTGGAAACATATATAAGATTTATTAATAGCTCAAACTCGTGTTACTCAAACAATGGCATGATCATATTTCATATAAATCACATTATAAAACATTCAGGCGTCATCAGAAAATCACACCGACCCTGTACCCGAATACTCGTTTACAACGGCGGGTTATTCTGGACAAAGAATGCGCCCCGTGGTGAAAACAAAATCACAAGGTCATACGTGCACGCAGAGCTACCTCAAGGCTAGGCATAGATACACACCATAGGCCTAGGTTACTCTGGACTCCCCGATATACTTTGGCCACATCTGACCCCGATGGTAGCTCCCTGATAGCCTGGGTGGTGCTACAGGCACAGGTTCCTCTGGACTTACCGGTATACTCTGGCCACATCTGACCCCGGTAGCCCCCATCACATTTTATAAATCATAGCATATTATCATATATAATTACATTCTATATCAAAACATTCAAAAATAAACCACTCACTGTTAATCGGCTCCTCCTAATAATTTTGGTTTCTCCATCTCCCGTTTATCCTGAAATTATATTGATAATCCTCTAGTTATGCTTCACATGACCATAATCCAATTATTTGAACATTAATCTTCAAGTATAACCAATTTCACTTAAACTTTTGTCAAATCCCTAATTTGATCCAAGGTAGACTTTGCTTTGTAAATCGGTCCTTCAATTACTCTAAAATTTACTCAAGACCTTAAAATTAATCTTCAATATGAACTAGTTCTATTCCAATTTTCCTTAATTTTTCTCATTAATCCTAATTAGGGTTTACTTCAAATTAACCCATTAATCAACTTTATAGTTGACTTAGATCCCAATATCTTCTAATTTCAGGTTTAATGTATCATAACAAATCATAACAATACCAATTGGATCCCTAATTATGCTTGAGAACACCTAAATTAACCTAAAATTAATTTTTCAGCTTTTAATGACGGACAATAGATGACAGACAAGCGTCAAACCAGGAAAGTCAACTCTTTCTTCAAGCTCCAGCCCATAAATTTCCAGATTTGGCCTCTATTTTTCCGGTGAGCGTTTCCGACTTAAATTCATCATGTTTTGGCCAGTTAAAGCTTAATTAGCCTATATAAACCTTTTACCTATCCTCTTAATAAACTTACCTCAAAGTTTGGACGTCCGAATTGCCCTAGATCTCCCGGAATTGACCAAACTCTCCACGGTGCCCCTGTTTTTCCGACGCGAAGTTGCAGAAATTTTAGAGCTTAAATTCATAAATTCCAGCCAACAACGATCTGATTAAAGACCATAGAGTTCTAGAAGAATCTTATAAGTAACTTAAGTTTAAAGCTGGAGCTTTGAATTAGCCTCTAACGCCACGAATTTGCTAAAAACCCGAGCATTCTCTTTTTTCACGATAATTCTATCGCCACTGTTTTTCTTCGTTTTCCTTACTTTTGCGGCCAAATTTCTTCAAATAAAGCCTCCTACGAGCTTCTTCTTTACTTCCTATTTAATTTGGTTGCATTTTGCCTAATTTGCCTTCACATGACGACCCTAATTCGGAAACAAGTTTTTCATCTTCTTAGGTCGGCCAAACTAAAAAAAAATCGAAATTCCCTTTTTCTCTTCATTTTTCAGCTTCAGTTTCCGGTTTAACACGTGCCCAGATGATTAATCCTTGACCTCAAAGCCATCCAATAAGAAATTTCAATAGAAAGTACCTCAAATTTTCCATAATCTCTCAAATTCTCTTTTTTCCTCTTCCTCTCGGTTTTCATCATTTTCCATTAATTTCCTTTAATTTCCAGCACATTTATGCCCAATAAGCCTTAAACAAGCCAAATTTTTAAAACTCAGAAATTACCAAAATTTCACCACTTTTCAAAATGTTGACTTTTCTTCTACTTTGACTTTGTCTATTTGACCGTTGACTTTGACAATTGACTTTCACCTATCCCGCATATGCAAAATTCATCATCGAATTTATTTTACATGCTTAACTAGGTCTGTTACCCCCAAATTATTCCTCAAATCCTTATTTCCTCTTCCTAAATGAAACAAACGTCAATCCAAATCTTTTTATTTTTAATTATAATCTTAACAAGAGATCCACATCAAACTTTATCTCGAGTCCCGAGTTCAATCTCAACTATATGCTTCATAATATTTTAAGAAAGAGTAGAAGAAGAGAGGGCTTACACTATTTCTCTTCGATGATCTAGGTAACTCGATCTTAATCCCGAGCTAATTATGAACTCCTGTTTATTCGGGATTATCCTTAGATTTGCATAGGAAAACTTATCATATGAGGAGGAGCCCTTGTGGATACTAGACAAGAAGGAGTAGGTGTTATGAAACAAGACGATACTACTGGTTAAAACGCTGTGGAGAAACTACATAGTAGAAGAAACAACTTGGGAGGGTGAAGATCGGATGAAAACCAAGTAGCCACATCTATTCTCCTGATGACGTTCACTGAATTTCAAGGACAAAATTTCAATAAGGTAGTCATAACTTGTAAGCATTAAATCTTTGTTATTTTACTAAATTTTTGTTATTTTACTTAAGCTTAAGTTAGATTTAAATAACTCATTAGGATTGATTTGCATGAATTAAAGTGAACTCTGTGAAATTAAGGTTGCAACTTGAGCGAATTTTAGTCGAAGTGTTGAATATGAAAATAAAAAGGGAATTTTTTAAAGGATATTGTTACTTTTTAAGGAGAACTAAGGCTAAATAGGAAATGTAGGGGAAAGAAGTTAAACTATGTGAAGGAAATTACCTAAGGATTGTAGATATAGAAAGGGAATGAAAGAGGTGTGAGACCCGAGAGGCATAGAGTTAGAAGTTTTCAAAATTGTTTAGGGAATTCGAGTAAAAATTGTATAATGTTAAGTAATTTCTTTTATATGAATTTCAAGATAATGGATGAGGTATGAGATAAACAAGATTTAGTTGGTTGAAAAGTTGGAGGAGGAGCTGGCAAGAAATTAAGTGAGGCAAGGAATGTGTTGCTGGTTGCATATAAAAAGGGAGGTAGAATTGGCCAGTGTTCACAACTCACTTTTGAAAACCGAGAATTTCTTTAGCCAAATCTCATAAAGATCAAAGAAGTAGACGATGGAGGGAAACCATGGTGAATCTTGATCGAAAGGTTGGTGAAAATCAAAGGATACCAAAAGCTGGTCTAAAATTCGGGCAAACCTGAGTATGGTGAAGATATGAGTTGATTTTTGGCCGGTGAAGAGGACTAAAAAGCTCAAATTCAAAGGTTAGTTGCTTTAAAGGTTATTTAAGTTTTTAAGTAAGAAAGTTGTATTCAATTCGGCTGGAAATGGAGAATTTTGTGCTGAAAATGCAATTGGAAACGAGGGTCTGATCAAGGGGCTATCGGCTGAAAGTTGAAGAAGACTAGCTTGTTGGAGCCTGTGGACGCATCGTTGGGCAATCGATACCTCACGCACACCCGTGCATTGTCACATGCGCGCCAACCATGCACTCCACACCCTTCTTGCATTCAGCAGCGTCTGTCCGCTCATCCTTTGCATTCAACAATGCTTGTCCATGCCTAGCGCATTGCAGCGTGTCGTCTAGCACCCATAAGCCTGCCCTTATGCGCGTTTTCTAGCACCCACACCCTAACCTTTTGTTTCAAAATGTTCAAGAAAATACCAGATGAAACCAAATGAAAATTAAGGAAGTCAAAGTTTAAGAAAGAAAAACATGAGGGAACTGTAATCGTTGAATCCTAAGAAGGGTTCTATATTCATTCATAATGTCATAGTCTTCTATTATTATGAGCTAATACACATTAAAAAACGAGCATTCAACATCAAAAGAAATATAACTCTCAACTTGATCATCATGATCAAACAAAAGTCACTTAGTATTTTTCCCTTACACTCCTTCTCACTCGTCAAATTATAGCCATAAATGGCTAAAAGGTATTAGATATATAGTGGGATTCGAAATAAGATTTCCATGTGTTGAAGAATGAAATCCACAACAAACATTGAGCAATTGAAGCTTCTATGTCAGTTGTACATTCAGTCAGTCATTCGGTCTTCATAACTCACAGTGGTAGATTGAACACACTAAGATATTATGCCCATTAATTCTACTACTCTAAAATTAATTTTAAATCTAAAATGTTTTTTTTTTATTTTCTTATAAATAGACGACAAAGAGTTTGATTTTAGAGATAGATTTATTTCTCCCTATTTTCCATCTCTTTGATTTTCTCCAAGAAAAAGTTTTTTTCTTGTTTCCAAGACTTTTCTGACGAGTGCCCGTTTGTCAAGAGTGTTATGTTAACCTTACGAAGAAATCGGTGTGAGACGATTAGCATTACATAGATCTGTAAAAATCAAATGATTTTAAAACAATAGGTTTGTAACTGTCATACACTTTCATTGAAACATTAGATATGTAATCGTTTACTGGCTACAAGATCTGTAACCATCAAAACGACAAGTCATTCCCAACAACGTTACAACTTCAAACCTAAAGGATCACATAAAACAAGATTCAGATTCAGAAGAATATAGCATAGATTTTTTTTTAATTTTCTTTTGAATGTAACGATCAGTGTATCCCGTAAGTAAAAATGAATTTTCTTTTAACTAGGATTATCACAATTTTTTTTGAAAAATAATATTTTGATTTAAATTAATGTGTGAAATTATGAAGATATCAAATCATACAAATAATAAAAAAGATATATGTGTTTTAAACTAATATATGATTATCACGAAATTTTTAGAAAAAATAAATAAATATTTTGGTTTTTGAACTAAAGATTAAAATTAGGATGACAATCAAATCATTCAAATGAAAAATAATGCCAAAAAGAAAAAAAAAATTAAAAGATGGTTATGACGAAATTAAAAAGCAAAATATTTTGGCTTTAAGTTAAAATTTGAAATTAAGAGATAATCAAATAGTCCAAATAAAATATTTTTTATATTTAACCCTCTAATAACATTCATATATTTTTCATCAAATACAACTAAAGTACGTATTTTTAACATGATAAAACATGTGCACATTCAACTAGTTTTTTACTAGTATTTTATATCTCCTTTCCGAAAATATAGTGACTCCATTAAATATAGGATATTTGTAATATATAGTAGAGTAAGATAAAAAATCTAAAAATGTATTACATCCTTAAAATATTTGTAAATATGAATGAGTTGACTAGTCAATCTTTAAATTTTTTTAATTTCCAATTTTGCCCTCCCTTGTCTTATCTTGTTGTACACATTTTTTTGTAGTCTTTTTTTTCTCTTCTTTGATTTTTACTTCTTTTATCCATTTTTTCATTTTTTTTCCTTTTCTTTTCTTTTCTTTCTCAGTTTTTGTTACTTCCCTTTCTTTTTTTTATTCTTGTCTTAAAGCTTGTTTTGTACCATGTCATTCTCCTGCCAATAGATTTTTTATTTAATGTGCTCCATTTTGTTCTCTGTGAGAACATTGGGTTGTAAAGTTGCTTCATTTCTCCATTTAATCCAACCTTATAAGACCATAAATTTGATGAAAAATCAGTTGTGACATTTCCATCTCCAATAAGATAAATGGGACCTCCATCAATTCCAGTTGGCACCGTGTCATAAAATGCATCATAATTTTTCAATCCTACTGTTGCACTCAAAAGGGTTATGGTGTTGGTTCCGACTTTTAATAGAATGGGTTTCTCAAATACAAAACTCTGGCCATTGCTTCCCCATTGCGATCCAATGTACCGTCTATTAACAATGGCATGAAGCACATGACCTTTTGTATTCACTTGTAGAGTTACATTTTAAAGTGAAGATGTTGAATTAGTTTCAACATTTGTCATATACCACAAGTAGTCACTAAAATCAACCGTGGTTCCTTTTTGTTCCAAAAGAAGGTTTGCATTAAATGTACCTTTTCCTTGTAGAGTATCTCTCATGGGCTCCGGAGCCCAAACCCACGACAGTTGTGCATTTTCCTTCTCATTCTGCACCTTCACAAACATAGATGTTTGGGAATTGATCTTTGCAGTGTTGAAAAGCTCTTTGTTGCAACCGTTAAGAATGCTCACAGACCAAGCTGGTACAAAGTACTTTCCATCTGCCTGCAAATCTATGGTAGCATCATTGCTGGCATCAGTGTTGCTCAAAAAACAAAACCTCTCCCCTACTGTGGGGTTGGAGAATTTCGTTAAAGTAACAAAGCTACCAAATTTTTGGTCTGAACGGGTGCCGTTGGTGAGAATCTTCTCTCCCATTTTGATGGATTCGTGGAGTTGTTTGAGATGTCCCCATTTGGGTTGATTCACGTTTCCATATTCATCAAGTGGGGCGTTGTAATCATACGACGTAGTAATGAATGGACCTCCCGATGTTCTTCCAAAGTTTGTGCCTCCATGATACATGTAATAGTTGTTAAACACACCACCAGATTGAAAAAATCTTGCCACAGAAAAAGCTACATCTTCTGCACTTCTATAAGGGTCTTTATCGCCCCATTTCTTGAACCATCCCACCCAATTTTCAGTAAACATTTTTGGGCTCTTAGGATTGTTAGGACTAAAGTTATCACAATAGAATCCATTGCATGTATTGATGATAGGTTGTGGGGCATCACTTTGTTGGCACATGATCCATGGAACACCAATATTGAGAGATTCAGCCATTTGAGCACACCAGTTGATATATGTTTTTCCTGCGCTTCCATATGGGGTCATCACGTTTCCATACTCGTTCTCGATTTGAGCTAAGATTATTGGCCCCCCTTGTGATGCAAAGAGGTTGGCTTGTTTGCACATATTCACTATCTTTGTTTTGAATGTTTGCATTTCATTCTTGTAGACTTGACTGTCAGTTCGAAGTTGGATTCCCGGCATATTATGCAACCAGAGTGGAAAGCCTCCATAGTTCCACTCGGCACACACGTAAGGACCAATCCTCATCACAACATATAGCCCAGCCTCTTGAAAGAGTTGGAAGAATTTGATAAAGTTTAGTTATCCAGAGAAATCATATTTTCGTCGTCGAGGTTCGTGGCGATCCCAAAAAATGTACGTCTCGATTGCATCAAGTCCACCATCTTTAGCTTTTTGAATAAGATCAGGCCACATTGCTTCGGTGCTGCGTGGATAATGAATTGATCCTGAGAAGATAACACGCCGTTCACCATTGATAATTATGGCATTTCAATCATAGGAGACACTGTCTCCTTTACAAAAAGAAAAGCAAGATAAAGTTGCAAAGAGAGGAAGAACAAGCCATTGAAGGTTAACCATCTTTGATTTTAAAACTGTCTCATTAGTGTGAAGCTCATGAATTTGAGTATCTTTCTTCAAATTTTTGATTTTTTGATTTTTCATTTTGTGCATTGGGGTCATATAATAAAATAGTACATGGTAAACAAAATAGGTTTCCATATGATTTTAGCTCTCAACTCTAGGTTCAATTTTTTTTTGTCCTCATTTTTCTAAGGAAGTATACATTTTCTTCCTTATTTTATTTTTAAGTTAGTCCTGGATTAAAAGGGAATTACTGGAGGAATTTTTTTTTACTAATTTGGAATTTCTGGAAAAGAAGTGAAATTCAAGGAGACCGGGCCAGGAGTTATGCTTGGAAAATTCTTGAAGGATAAACAGGAGGACTGTGAGTGGTTTTATTATTTTGTTATGTTGAATTCTATATATATATGTTATGATATATATGTGTAATGTTTGGAAATTGGCATGGTGGGGAAGTGCGTTTTCTAGATTTTATTGGTTGATTTAACTCATGATATTTTGCTTGTTGTGACTCGCATTTAAAACCGAGATTGTACCCGGAGACATTGTTAGCTTTCCTATAGCACGTCTAACGGGATAATGTGGACATGTGCACATTCGGTTGTTGGATCGGCACCACACGTAGCGGAAGAGAATATTATCCATAAGCACTCTAATTCATTAATTTTGGCATAAAAGAAACATGCTTAAACAGAGTTAATGGGTTTCAACAACGTACATTTAAAGAACCATTGAAATCTCTATTTCTACTGCAAAATCCTCCAAATCTTTGTGTAGACCACCACAAGATCTTCCCTACTATTCTCTTGGTGCCCTAGATTGAGTTGTGAGACTCAAAATAATCTTAAATAAAATGGAATTTGAAGAAAGCTCGCTGCAACAACCAAAAATGAAGAACACATTCTTCATCTGAATTTTTCAGAAAAATCCATTTGGTTTAATCACTTCAACTTTTCTCCAATCTCTTCAATATATTACAGACTATCATGCAAAGAGATTTGCTTCATGGGATGCAGCTCATGCTTGGAGTTATTGAAGCTTGAAAGTGGTGGGTTCCTAGAGAGCAAGTTGAAGATGAATATGAAAAACCATTTTTCATTTTTGTGTAATTTTCTATTTCCAAAATCTAAAATTGATTTTAAAATCAAAATTTATTAATTTTACAAATTAATTTCATAAATTAATTTTCTAATAAAATTAATAAATAATTATTTAAATAATTTAAATAATTCTAATTAATTTAATATCCAATATAAAATTAATTTTACACAATAAATTCATCTTTATATATTTAAATCATATTTAAATATATTTTCTCCAATTCCGTTTGATTCTAATTTGAACATTTCAAATTAACTTATCACGCTACTCTAAAGCTAATCCATTTCCAAGCTAGTATGGAGACCTCATGAACCTACATATCATGGGCTCCAACGATCCGAGATTAATGAACTAAACTCGTAAGATTGATATAACCTCTATTCGTTAACTAATGGGTCACTCTACTAAAGCTCATAGTTGAACTCCCCTCACTATAAATATATTATGTCAACTCAATGTAACCTTGATTAGTAAGTCAACCCTTCACAGGCTGTTCGTAATAACGGCTGGGTCAAATCTCTGTTTTACCCCCAAAATTACCTCTTGTTCCTTAAGTCCCCACTGATCCCCTAATGAACAATTGTTTTGTGATCCGATCAACAAAACCGAGTCCCTCTCATGCCAAATGAGAGGGTGGGATCCCTTGTTCAAAAACTAAAATCTATACTGAAGGGAACAACCTCTCTACTATCCCTACAGCGGGTAGAAGTGAATTCCCTCTTGCATCCTATGTCCCCAGCTATCTATCCGTTCTTACCCCTGCAATGAGTGTCTTATTCAGCTGGCGCTGTTGAGCCAACCCTCACCTATACAAATCTAAGGGTAATCCCAAATAAACAAGAGTTCATAGTTAGCCCAAGATTAAGGTTAAGTTACCTAGGTCATCGCTTTGAAATAGTAAGTCTTAAACAGTAAACAACGTTATAAAGTAAGAGTGACTCATTTCGTGGTCCGATCTTGTACAAACCCTTTTGCACAAGGACACCCCCATTCCTCATGTCCAACGTGAACGAATTAGGATCACTTCGTTTGTAGCACTTTAGAACTCCTTGTAACAACTGCAGAGCGGGCTGCATCCAATAGTGTTACCAGAATAAGGTACCCAACCTTATCCATATACTATAGATCATTTTGATAATTTACTCGAACCTGATCCACTTTTATGTCTCCACATAAAGTTCAAGTACTAATCCAATAGTCAAGGGACTTTTAGGTTTATTGAATTTCTATTCTAGCAATAGAACTATTCAATAACACCTTTATTGAATTTTTTCAGAATAAGTTTCATTGTTTACATACCACGAGTTTTAGGACATAAAACCCAACAAACTTCCACTTGGACTAAAACTCAAGTGGTAACTTATATATCCGATATATAAGACTGAGTTTCTAAGTTTTATAGAGAAATACAATAAATTAGGGCATCTCATACCCATCTTTACCATTCGGTATCTCTATACCCGATATTTCTCCCACTTGCCCTAGGTTATCTTGTATTCCTAGTCCTACTAGGTGATTCTCAAACACTTTAGGCGAGAGAATCCGTGTAAACATGTTAGTATACAATAGGCTTTAGATAAAATTATATGGGGATAGAATCTTATTCTCAATAATGGCTAGGAAGCACACTTTCCTCCCACTACAATGAGGTACTCTCAACTCTTTAAGCAAGACACATCTGACTTGTCTCAACAACTCTTTATTAACAGTCAGATCTAGAAATCTTTAAACTTTCTATACTTTGATCTAGCCGTTATCCTTGCCTTTCTTTCCAGTAGGCTTCTTCTTCCCTTTCCTTTTGCCCTTCTTCACAAGAATACTCATATTCTTTAAAGACAAGGAAATTTTTGCCCGATGGCAAGCAATACTTTCTTGTTTTGATTTCAAAATTGAAGCTATAAAAGGAAGTACAAACTCCCTTCCTGATTACCTCACTCGAGAATTTCTTCAAGGAAAAACTAAAGAAGAGAGTGAAAGAGAGAGAGAAAAGAGCAAATGAAGTCCACTTGCAAGAAAGAAGAAAAGCATGATCAAGATCAAGAACAACAGCAACGATCAACAATTCCTCAAACAAAAGCATTGTATTCTCAAGCGTATCAATTTATCAAAGGCGAATCATCAACGATAATGGAGAATCGAAAAGGAAAAACTCCTCAAGCATTGTCGTTATCAAATAAATTTCAAAATTTGGGATCTTTCATCCCTTCAAGGCCTTTTTCCTTAACCATCAACTCTTCCCCTATCAATTGAGTCGGTATCAACAAGAATAAATTCATAGAATAAACGAGTTTTTTGAGGATGGGTTGGAATATAATGGAAATTTGACGGAAATATTTTTTGAATTGTTTCATTCATAGATTTACCTATGAATTTTTGTTCAAGAGTTGTAATGTATGAGGTATGGGTTTTATTATGGTCAATTTCAGGCTTGGAGGACATTCCTCTCTTCTCAACAGTAGTAACATTTACTTCTGACTCTAGACCCTTTGTTCTTAACATTGTCTGGTTCGCCTGTAGCTCATTCAGTAGAGTAGTCAAGTTGTATTCAATTTTATTCTTTAATGCATTCAAAATTGCAGAAAACTCTTCAGAAGAGATTCTAGAATAAAACCAACTAGACTTCTCTTGTCCATGACAACACCATTTACTTCTGTCACGTTAAAGTGGACCATCATGTCTAGGACATGTTCACGAACATTGGTCCCCACTTTGAAGCGACTGTTGTAAATGTACTTAATGGCATCATGCCTTAGGGTGAAGGACAATTGTCCAAACATCCCTTGCAGAGATTCCATAATTTCTTTGGAATTACTCATATCCTCATGCTTCTTTACTCATATCCTCATGTTCTTGGGTCTCAACCCATGTAGCCTATTGTTTTTATTTTCTTTCTTTGGTTTTTTATTATTTCTTTTATTATTTTTATTTTCATTCATTTCTCCAATTTTTGTTTCTTCTCTTTTCCTTTTTTATTATTTCATTATTTTATTTTATTTTCTTTCTCCCTTTTTACCTTTCTTTTATCTTTTATCTTTTTATTTTTCTTTCATTTTTTGGTTTTTGCTATCTTTTTTCTATTTAATTTTCTTTCCTTTCTTTAGTTTTTGCTTATTCTCTTTCTCTTATTTTTAAAATTTTTCTTTCCTTTATCTGACTTTTTTCTGCTTCCCCCTTTTTTTCACAAGAATTATGAGGTCGAGTTTCGTAGCCAAGACTTGAAAGTACTCAATTCATAAGTGACTTAACGCCAACAAACCAATCATCAAGTTTGATTGTTATAACAAATAATAATTATAAATAGCAAATGAAAATCTATCCGTGATAGCTACTAATATTTTCTATCATTGATAGCTTAATCTTTGATAGAAATCTATCATTGATAGCCAACTTAGTGAATTTAATTAATAAAGTTGAATCTCGAACTAAAATGTAAGTGGAATGCCTAGAAGTTATCACTAATAGCATGTTTATCAGTGATAGAAGATATCATCGAAAAGAAAATGGACTTATAAATGTTTGGGAACGACAAGAAAGGGGCAAAAAGGTGTTCAGTGGTTATGGTTGATAGAAGCTACTACTGATAGCATGTTACAAGTGATAGAAGCTAATACTAATAGCATGTTTAGATTATTATTGGGTGTTAGATAAATTCTACTAACAGATTATTTGTTGTTTAGATTATTTAGACGAAGCTTCATAATATTTTATCATTTTTTTTTAATTTTTAAGAAGAAAAACTTGTTTTGACGCTTCTAATTTCTCTCAGGTTTGTGATTAATAAATCATACCACAAAAAGGAAAGAAAATCAATTTGTTAGCTCGAATGATAATATATATATATTACATTACTCGATTCTTTGAGCATAGTGCTTGAACTGCTAATCTTGCAGATAAATTAGTAGCATTGCCCAATCCAAACGACTTTGCAGATACATCAATTGAACAATTTTCCATACCAATGCAAGTCTTTTCTACCAAAAGAGCACTATTTGAAACATCCCATGAACCTTTTTTGAATGAACCACATTTTCCCTCTGGATTTCCATAGCTAGCAAATTGGATCTCAGAGATGATATGCCCTCCCTGACAAGACAACTCTAACGTACTTCCTTCATTAGCATTTCCACATATTGTTCCTATAGTGATGGTCTGAACTATGACTTGTTGAGGATTTCCACCAATTTCTTCAAACAAAACCAACGTGTTGGTGTCATCCGATAGAAACGATCTTGGAACATGATACCATCTTTGGGAAGGATTCCCACAATTTCCAACGCACTTGCTAGGGTCATATGCGCCTCTATAATCACAGGTTGCGCTGCAACTATCATTGCCAGCAATGAAAGAAGGCCAAAATCGACCTATGCTTTGTCCATTTACCCAAGCCTGACCTTTTCCCATTCCTTGCATGTCCAATGCTACAGGGTCAATTCCTGAGGGTGTCTTAAAGCTTGTTTTGTACCATGTCATTCTCCTGCCAATAGATTTTTTATTTAATGTGCTCCATTTTGTTCTCTGTGTGAACATTGGGTTGTAAAGTTGCTTCATTTCTCCATTTAATCCAACCTTATAAGACCATAAATTTGATGACAAATCAGTTGTGACATTTCCATCTCCAATAAGATAAATGGGACCTCCATCAATTCCAGTTGGCACCGTGTCATAAAATGCATCATAATTTTTCAATCCTACTGTTGCACTCAAAAGGGTTATGGTGTTGGTTCCGACTTTTAATAGAATGGGTTTCTCAAATACAAAACTCTGGCCATTGCTTCCCCATTGCGATCCAATGTACCGTCTATTAACAAAGGCATGAAGCACATGACCTTTTGTATTCACTTGTAGAGTTACATTTTGAAGTGAAGATGTTGAATTAGTTTCAACATTTGTCATATACCACAAGTAGTCACTAAAATCAACCGTGGTTCCTTTTTGTTCCAAAAGAAGGTTTGCATTAAATGTACCTTGTCCTTGTAGAGTATCTCTCATGGGCTCCGGAGCCCAAACCCACGACAGTTGTGCATTTTCCTTCTCATTCTGCACCTTCACAAACATAGATGTTTGGGAATTGATCTTTGCAGTGTTGAAAAGCTCTTTGTTGCAACCGTTAAGAATGCTCACAGACCAAGCTGGTACAAAGTACTTTCCATCTGCCTGCAAATCTATGGTAGCATCATTGCTGGCATCAGTGTTGCTCAAAAAACAAAACCTCTCCCCTACTGTGGGGTTGGAGAATTTCGTTAAAGTAACAAAGCTACCAAATTTTTGGTCTGAACGGGTGCCGTTGGTGAGAATCTTCTCTCCCATTTTGATGGATTCGTGGAGTTGTTTGAGATGTCCCCATTTGGGTTGATTCACGTTTCCATATTCATCAAGTGGGGCGTTGTAATCATACGACGTAGTAATGAATGGACCTCCCGATGTTCTTCCAAAGTTTGTGCCTCCATGATACATGTAATAGTTGTTAAACACACCACCAGATTGAAAAAATCTTGCCACAGAAAAAGCTACATCTTCTGCACTTCTATAAGGGTCTTTATCGCCCCATTTCTTGAACCATCCCACCCAATTTTCAGTAAACATTTTTGGGCTCTTAGGATTGTTAGGACTAAAGTTATCACAATAGAATCCATTGCATGTATTAATGATAGGTTGTGGGGCATCACTTTGTTGGCACATGATCCATGGAACACCAATATTGAGAGATTCAGCCATTTGAGCACACCAGTTGATATATGTTTTTCCTGCGCTTCCATATGGGGTCATCACGTTTCCATACTCGTTCTCGATTTGAGCTAAGATTATTGGCCCCCCTTGTGATGCAAAGAGGTTGGCTTGTTTGCACATATTCACTATCTTTGTTGTGAAAGTTTGCATTTCATTCTTGTAGACTTGATTGTCAGTTCGAAGTTGGATTCCCGGCATATTATGCAACCACAGTGGAAAGCCTCCATAGTTCCACTCGGCACACACGTAAGGACCAATCCTCATCACAACATATAGCCCAGCCTCTTGAACGAGTTGGAAGAATTTGATAAAGTTTAGATGTCCAGAGAAATCATATTTTCGTCGTCGAGGTTCGTGGCGATCCCAAAAAATGTACGTCTCGATTGCATCAAGTCCACCATCTTTAGCTTTCTGAATAAGATCAGGCCACATTGCTTCGGTGCTGCGTGGATAATGAATTGATCCTGAGAAGATAACACGTCGTTCACCATTGATAATTATGGCATTTGAATCATAGGAGACACTGTCTCCTTTACAAAAAGAAAAGCAAGATAAAGTTGCAAAGAGAGGAAGAACAAGCCATTGAAGGTTAACCATCTTTGATTTTAAAACTTTAGGTGTTTGGTTTATGTCGGAATCAATGTGTTTATATACAAGGAATCTACGTAAATATGTGATAGGTCTTTCCATCAATCTTTGTACTCTTTTTGTTGATGAATTCTAAATATAGGAATAATGTAAGTGAATTTAGCTGGCCAAACTTGATCGGTATGAGTTGCTTTAGTGAAATTTGGAAAATACTCTTTTTAGAAAAGAATTTCAAAAATATTGTTCGACCTTATCCTGAAATAACCTATCACCCAATTAAAAATATTACACCAAAAGTCTGTTTTCCAAATAAGGATTTGCGTATTCATTTTTCATCTTTGGTTTTAATTTTAAAGACATCAACGTCACATGAGTAATAAAGTATGGCTAATAAATTCAATTATAGTGAAAGTTGAGTTTGAGTTTTGTCTCATTAGTGTGAAGCTCATGAATTTGAGTATCTTTCTTCAAATTTTTGATTTTTTGATTTTTCATTTTGTGCATTGGGGTCATATGATAAAATAGTACATGGTAAACAAAATAGGTTTCCATATGATTTTAGCTCTCAACTCTAGGTTCAATTTTTTTTTGTCCTCATTTTTCTAAGGAAGTATACATTTTCTTCCTTATTTTATTTTTAAGTTAGTCCTGGATTAAAAGGGAATTACTGGAGGAATTTTTTTTTACTAATTTGGAATTTCTGGAAAAGAAGTGAAATTCAAGGAGACCGGGCCAGGAGTTATGCTTGGAAAATTCTTGAAGGATAAACAGGAGGATTGTGAGTGGTTTTATTATTTTGTTATGTTGAATTCTATATATATATGTTATGATATATATGTGTAATGTTTGGAAATTGGCATGGTGGGGAAGTGCGTTTTCTAGATTTTATTGGTTGATTTAACTCATGATATTTTGCTTGTTGTGACTCGCATTTAAAACCGAGATTGTACCCGGAGACATTGTTAGCTTTCCTATAGCACGTCTAACGGGATAATGTGGACATGTGCACATTCGGTTGTTGGATCGGCACCACCACGTAGCGGAAGAGAATATTATCCATAAGCACTCTAATTCATTAATTTTGGCATAAAAGAAACATTCTTAAACAGAGTTAATGGGTTTCAACAACGTACATTTAAAGAACCATTGAAATCTCTATTTCTACCTACAAAATCCTCCAAATCTTTGTGTAGACCACCACAAGATCTTCCCTACTATTCTCTTGGTGCCCTAGATTGAGTTGTGAGACTCAAAATAATCTTAAATAAAATGGAATTTGAAGAAAGCTCGCTGCAACAACCAAAAATGAAGAACACATTCTTCATCTGAATTTTTCAGAAAAATCCATTTGGTTTAATCACTTCAACTTTTCTCCAATCTCTTCAATATATTACAGACTATCATGCAAAGAGATTTGCTTCATGGGATGCAGCTCATGCTTGGAGTTATTGAAGCTTGAAAGTGGTGGGTTCCTAGTGAGCAAGTTGAAGATGAAGATGAAAAACCATTTTTCATTTTTGTGTAATTTTCTATTTCCAAAATCTAAAATTGATTTTAAAATCAAAATTTATTAATTTTACAAATTAATTTCATAAATTAATTTTCTAATAAAATTAATAAATAATTATTTAAATAATTTAAATAATTCTAATTAATTTAATATCCAATATAAAATTAATGTTACACAATAAATTCATCTTTATATATTTAAATCATATTTAAATATATTTTCTCCAATTCCGTTTGATTCTAATTTGAACATTTCAAATTAACTTATCACGCTACTCTAAAGCTAATCCATTTCCAAGCTAGTATGGAGACCTCATGGACCTACATATCATGGGCTCCAACGATCCGAGATTAATGAACTAAACTCGTAAGATTGATATAACCTCTATTCGTTAACTAATGGGTCACTCTACTAAAGCTCATAGTTGAACTCCCCTCACTATAAATATATTATGTCAACTCAATGTAACCTTGATTAGTAAGTCAACCCTTCACAGGCTGTTCGTAATAACGGCTGGGTAAAATCTCTGTTTTACCCCCAAAATTACCTCTTGTTCCTTAAGTCCCCACTGATCCCCTAATGAACAATTGTTTTGTGATCCGATCAACAAAACCGAGTCCCTCTCATGCCAAATGAGAGGGTGGGATCCCTTGTTCAAAAACTAAAATCTATACTGAAGGGAACAACCTCTCTACTATCCCTACAGCGGGTAGGAGTGAATTCCCTCTTGCATCATATGTCCCCAGCTATCTATCCGTTCTTACCCCTGCAATGAGTGTCTTATTGAGCTGGCGCTGTTGAGCCAACCCTCACCTATACAAATCTAAGGGTAATCCAAAATAAACAAGAGTTCATAGTTAGCCCAAGATTAAGGTTAAGTTACCTAGGTCATCGCTTTGAAATAGTAAGTCTTAAACAGTAAACAACGTTATAAAGTAAGAGTGACTCATTTCGTGGTCCGATCTTGTACAAACCCTTTTGCACAAGGACACCCCCATTCCTCATGTCCAACGTGAACGAATTAGGATCACTTCGTTTGTAGCACTTTAGAACTCCTTGTAACAACTGCAGAGCGGGCTGCATCCAATAGTGTTACCAGAATAAGGTACCCAACCTTATCCATATACTATAGATCATTTTGATAATTTACTCGAACCTGATCCACTTTTATGTCTCCACATAAAGTTCAAGTACTAATCCAATAGTCAAGGGACTTTTAGGTTTATTGAATTTCTATTCTAGCAATAGAACTATTCAATAACACCTTTATTGAATTTTTTCAGAATAAGTTTCATTGTTTACATACCACGAGTTTTAGGACATAAAACCCAACAAACTTCCACTTGGACTAAAACTCAAGTGGTAACTTATATATCCGATATATAAGACTGAGTTTCTAAGTTTTATAGAGAAATACAATAAATTAGGGCATCTCATACCCATCTTTACCATTCGGTATCTCTATACCCGATATTTCTCCCACTTGCCCTAGGTTATCTTGTATTCCTAGTCCTACTAGGTGATTCTCAAACACTTTAGGCGAGAGAATCCGTGTAAACATGTTAGTATACAATAGGCTTTAGATAAAATTATATGGGGATAGAATCTTATTCTCAATAATGGCTAGGAAGCACACTTTCCTCCCACTACAATGAGGTACTCTCAACTCTTTAAGCAAGACACATCTGACTTGTCTCAACAACTCTTTATTAACAGTCAGATCTAGAAATCTTTAAACTTTCTATACTTTGATCTAGCCGTTATCCTTGCCTTTCTTTCCAGTAGGCTTCTTCTTCCCTTTCCTGTTGCCCTTCTTCACAAGAATACTCATATTCTTTAAAGACAAGGAAATTTTTGCCCGATGGCAAGCAATACTTTCTTGTTTTGATTTCAAAATTGAAGCTATAAAAGGAAGTACAAACTCCCTTCCTGATTACCTCACTCGAGAATTTCTTCAAGGAAAAACTAAAGAAGAGAGTGAAAGAGAGAGAGAAAAGAGCAAATGAAGTCCACTTGCAAGAAAGAAGAAAAGCATGATCAAGATCAAGAACAACAGCAACGATCAACAATTCCTCAAACAAAAGCATTGTATTCTCAAGTGTATCAATTTATCAAAGGCGAATCATCAACGATAATGGAGAATCGAAAAGGAAAAACTCCTCAAGCATTGTCGTTATCAAATAAATTTCAAAATTTGGGATCTTTCATCCCTTCAAGGCCTTTTTCCTTAACCATCAACTCTTCCCCTATCAATTGAGTCGGTATCAACAAGAATAAATTCATAGAATAAACGAGTTTTTTGAGGATGGGTTGGAATATAATGGAAATTTGACGGAAATATTTTTTGAATTGTTTCATTCATAGATTTACCTATGAATTTTTGTTCAAGAGTTGTAATGTATGAGGTATGGGTTTTATTATGGTCAATTTCAGGCTTGGAGGACATTCCTCTCTTCTCAACAGTAGTAACATTTACTTCTGACTCTAGACCCTTTGTTCTTAACATTGTCTGGTTCGCCTGTAGCTCATTCAGTAGAGTAGTCAAGTTGTATTCAATTTTATTCTTTAATGCATTCAAAATTGCAGAAAACTCTTCAGAAGAGATTCTAGAATAAAACCAACTAGACTTCTCTTGTCCATGACAACACCATTTACTTCTGTCACGTTAAAGTGGACCATCATGTCTAGGACATGTTCACGAACATTGGTCCCCACTTTGAAGCGACTGTTGTAAATGTACTTAATGGCATCATGCCTTAGGGTGAAGGACAATTGTCCAAACATCCCTTGCAGAGATTCTTTGGAATTACTCATATCCTCATGCTTCTTTACTCATATCCTCATGTTCTTGGGTCTCAACCCATGTAGCCTATTGTTTTTATTTTCTTTCTTTGGTTTTTTATTATTTCTTTTATTATTTTTATTTTCATTCATTTCTCCAATTTTTGTTTCTTCTCTTTTCCTTTTTTATTATTTCATTATTTTATTTTATTTTCTTTCTCCCTTTTTACCTTTCTTTTATCTTTTATCTTTTTATTTTTCTTTCATTTTTTGGTTTTTGCTATCTTTTTTCTATTTAATTTTCTTTCCTTTCTTTAGTTTTTGCTTATTCTCTTTCTCTTATTTTTAAAATTTTTCTTTCCTTTATCTGACTTTTTTCTGCTTCCCCCCTTTTTTCACAAGAATTATGAGGTCGAGTTTCGTAGCCAAGACTTGAAAGTACTCAATTCATAAGTGACTTAACGCCAACAAACCAATCATCAAGTTTGATTGTTATAACAAATAATAATTATAAATAGCAAAATGAAAATCGATCAGTGATGCTACTAATATTTTCTAATCAGTGATAGCTTAATTCTTTGATTGAAAATCTATCATTGATACCAACTTAGTGGAATTTAATAAATAAAGATGAATCTCGAACTATAAAAGAAAGTGGAATGCCTAAAGTTATCACTAATAGCATGATTATCAGTGATAGAAGATATCATCGAAAAGAAAATGGACTTATAAATGTTTAGGGAGGGACATGAAAGGGGGCAAAAAGGTGTTCAGTGATTATGATTGATAGAAAGCTACTACTGATAGCATTTACAAGTGATAGAAGCTAATACTAATAGCATGTTTAGATTATTATTGGGTGTTAGATAATTTCTACTAACAGATTATTTGTTGTTTAGATTATTTAGACGAAGCTTCGGAATATTTTATCATTTTTTTTTTATTTTTAAGAAGAAAAACTTGTTTTGACGTTTCTAATTTCTCTCAGGTTTGTGATTAATAAATCATACCACAAAAAGGAAAGAAAATCAATTTGTTAGCTCGAATGATAATATATATATATATTACATTACTCGATTCTTTGAGCATAGTGCTTGAACTGCTAATGTTGCAGATAAATTAGTAGCATTGCCCAATCCAAACGACTTCGCAGATACATCAATTGAACAATTTTCCATACCAATGCAAGTCTTTTCCACCAAAAGAGCACTATTTGAAACATCCCACGAGCCTTTCTTAAAGGAACCACATTTTCCCTCTGGATTTCCATAGCTAGCAAATTGAATTTCAGAGATTATGCGTCCTCCTTGACATGACAACTCTAAGGTGCTTCCTTCATTAGCCTTTGCACAGATAGTTCCTATAGTGATGGTTTGAATTGACACTTGTTGAGGATTTCCTCCAAATTCTTCAAATAAAACAAGCGTGTTCGTGTCGTTTGAAAGAAACGATCTCGGAACGTGATACCATCTTTGAGAAGGGTTCCCACAGTTTCCAGCACATTTGCTAGGATTGTATGCACCTCTGTAGTCACAATTTGCACTGCAACTATCATTGCTGGCAATAAAAGAAGGCCAAAATCGGCCTATGCTTACCCCATTTACCCAAGCTTGGCCTTTTCCCATTCCTTGCATGTCCAATGTTACTGGGTCAGTTCCTGGAGGAGTCTTAAAGCTAGTTTTGTACCATGTCATTCGTCTTCCAATAGACTTGTTATTTAATGCTCTCCATTTTGTTCTTTGTGAGAACATCGGGTCGTATAGTTTCTTCATTTCTCCATTTAATCCAACCTTATAAGACCATAAATTTGATGACAAATCAGTTGTGACATTTCCATCTCCAATAAGATAAATGGGACCTCCATCAATTCCAGTTGGCACCGTGCATAAAATGCATCATAATTTTTCAATCCTACTGTTGCACTCAAAAGGGTTATGGTGTTGGTTCCGACTTTTAATAGAATGGGTTTCTCAAATACAAAACTCTGGCCATTGCTTCCCCATTGCGATCCAATGTACCGTCTATTAACAAAGGCATGAAGCACATGACCTTTTGTATTCACTTGTAGAGTTACATTTTGAAGTGAAGATGTTGAATTAGTTTCAACATTTGTCATATACCACAAGTAGTCACTAAAATCAACCGTGGTTCCTTTTTGTTCCAAAAGAAGGTTTGCATTAAATGTACCTTTTCCTTGTAGAGTATCTCTCATGGGCTCCGGAGCCCAAACCCACGACAGTGCATTTTCCTTCTCATTCTGCACCTTCACAAACATAGATGTTTGGGAATTGATCTTTGCAGTGTTGAAAAGCTCTTTGTTGCAACCGTTAAGAATGCTCACAGACCAAGCTGGTACAAAGTACTTTCCATCTGCCTGCAAATCTATGGTAGCATCATTGCTGGCACAGGTGTTGCTCAATAAAAAACAAGAACTCTCACCCCAACTGTGGAGGGTGGAGAATTCGTTAAAGTAACAAAGCTACCAAATTTTTGGTCTGAACGGGTGCCGTTGGTGAGAATCTTCTCTCCCATTTTGATGGATTCGTGGAGTTGTTTGAGATGTCCCCATTTGGGTTGATTCACGTTTCCATATTCATCAAGTGGGGCGTTGTAATCATACGACGTAGTAATGAATGGACCTCCCGATGTTCTTCCAAAGTTTGTGCCCCCATGATACATGTAATAGTTGTTAAACACACCACCAGATTGAAAAAATCTTGCCACAGAAAAAGCTACATCTTCTGCACTTCTATAAGGGTCTTTATCGCCCCATTTTTTGAACCATCCCACCCAATTTTCAGTAAACATTTTTGGGCTCCTAGGATTGTTAGGACTATAGTTATCACAATAGAATCCATAGCATGTATTGATGATAGGTTGTGGGGCATCACTTTGTTGGCACATGATCCATGGAACACCAATATTGAGAGATTCAGCCATTTGAGCACACCAGTTGATATATGTTTTTCCTGCGCTTCCATATGGGGTCATCACGTTTCCATACTCGTTCTCGATTTGAGCTAAGATTATTGGCCCTCCTTGTGATGCAAAGAGGTTGGCTTGTTTGGCATATTCACTATCTTTGTTGTGAAAGTTTGCATTTCATTCTTGTAGACTTGATTGTCAGTTCGAAGTTGGATTCCCGGCATATTATGCAACCACAGTGGAAAGCCTCCATAGTTCCACTCGGCACACACGTAAGGACCAATCCTCATCACAACATATAGCCCAGCCTCTTGAACGAGTTGGAAGAATTTGATAAAGTTTAGATGTCCAGAGAAATCATATTTTCGTCGTCGAGGTTCGTGGCGATCCCAAAAAATGTACGTCTCGATTGCATCAAGTCCACCATCTTTAGCTTTTTGAATAAGATCAGGCCACATTGCTTCGGTGCTGCGTGGATAATGAACTGATCCTGAGAAGATAACACGTCGTTCACCATTGATAATTATGGCATTTGAATCATAGGAGACACTGTCTCCTTTACAAAAAGAAAAGCAAGATAAAGTTGCAAAGAGAGGAAGAACAAGCCATTGAAGGTTAACCATCTTTGATTTTAAAACTTTAGGTGTTTGGTTTATGTCGGAATCAATGTGTTTATATACAAGGAATCTACGTAAATATGTGATAGGTCTTTCCATCGATCTTTGTACTCTTTTTGTTGATGAATTCTAAATATAGGAATAATGTAAGTGAATTTAGCTGGCCAAACTTGATCGGTATGAGTTGCTTTAGTGAAATTTGGAAAATACTCTTTTTAGAAAAGAATTTCAAAAATATTGTTCGACCTTATCCTGAAATAACCTATCACCCAATTAAAAATATTACACCAAAAGTCTGTTTTCCCATAAAGGATTTGCGTATTCATTTTTCATCTTTGGTTTTAATTTTAAAGACATCAACTTCACATGAGTAATAAAGTATGGCTAATAAATTCAATAAATTTCTATTTTAGTGTTCAGCTGGAAAATAATTATAAATTTTTAGTGGTGAAGCTCATGAAAGAATCTATCCTTTCTTCAAATTTTTGATTTTTTGATTTTTCATTTTTGTGCAATGGGGTCAATGAATAAAATAGTACATGGTAAAAAACAAAAAAGGTTTCCATATGATTTATTTATTTTTACTTCAAGTTCAATTTTTTTTTTGTCCTCAGCATTTCTAAGGAAGGTATACATTTTCTTCCTTATTTTATTTTAGTTAGTCCTGGATTAAAAGGGAATTAACTGGAGGAATTTTTTTTTACTAATTTGAATTTCTGAAAAGAAGTGAAATTCAAGGAGACCGGCCAGGAGTTATGCTTGGAAAATTCTTGAAGGATAAACAGGAGGACTGTGAGTGGTTTTATTATTTTGTTATGTTGAATTCTATATATATATGTTATGATATATATTTGTAATGTTTGGAAATTGGCATGGTGGGGAAGTGCGTTTTCTAGATTTTATTGGTTGATTTAACTCATGATATTTTGCTTGTTGTGACTCGCATTTAAAACCGAGATTGTACCCGGAGACATTGTTAGCTTTCCTATAGCACGTCTAACGGGATAATGTGGACATGTGCACATTCGGTTGTTGGATCGGCACCACCACGTAGCGGAAGAGAATATTATCCATAAGCACTCTAATTCATTAATTTTGGCATAAAAGAAACATTCTTAAACAGAGTTAATGGGTTTCAACAACGTACATTTAAAGAACCATTGAAATCTCTATTTCTACCTGCAAAATCCTCCAAATCTTTGTGTAGACCACCACAAGATCTTCCCTACTATTCTCTTGGTGCCCTAGATTGAGTTGTGAGACTCAAAATAATCTTAAATAAAATGGAATTTGAAGAAAGCTCGCTGCAACAACCAAAAATGAAGAACACATTCTTCATCTGAATTTTTCAGAAAAATCCATTTGGTTTAATCACTTCAACTTTTCTCCAATCTCTTCAATATATTACAGACTATCATGCAAAGAGATTTGCTTCATGGGATGCAGCTCATGCTTGGAGTTATTGAAGCTTGAAAGTGGTGGGTTCCTAGAGAGCAAGTTGAAGATGAATATGAAAAACCATTTTTCATTTTTGTGTAATTTTCTATTTCCAAAATCTAAAATTGATTTTAAAATCAAAATTTATTAATTTTACAAATTAATTTCATAAATTAATTTTCTAATAAAATTAATAAATAATTATTTAAATAATTTAAATAATTCTAATTAATTTAATATCCAATATAAAATTAATTTTACACAATAAATTCATCTTTATATATTCTAAGATTCATATATTTAAATATTTATTCTCCAATTCTATTTGATTCTATTTTGAACGTTTCAAATTAATTTATCACGCTACTTTAGAGCTAATCTATTTTCGAGCTAGTAGGGGGACCTCGTGGACCTACAGATAATGAGCTCCAACGATCCGAGATTAATTGGCTAAACTCATTAGACCGATCTAACCCCCATTCGTTAACTAATGGGTCACTCCACTAAAACTCATAATTGAACTCCCCTCACTATAGATATATTATGTCCACCTGATATAACCATGATTAGTAAGTCAACCCTTCACGGGTTGTTTGTAATAACGGTGGGGTCAAATCTCTGTTTTACCCCCGAAATGATCTCTTATTCCTTAAGTTCCCACTGATCCACTAATGAACAATTGTTTTGTGATCCAATCAACAAAACCGAGTCCCTCTCGAGCCAATGAGAGGGTGGGGCCCCTTGTTCAAGATCCAAAATCAGCACTTAAAGGAACAACCTCTCTACTATCCCTAAAGCGGGCAGAAGTGAGAACATTACAAACACAGCTCTCTCTGCAGATCCTCAGACAGGAGATAAATGCAATAGAGTGTCATCATATTTCTTCATTGAGTCGGTGCTGTTGACCAACCCTCACCTATGCAAATCCTAAGGGTATTCCCAAATAAACAAGAGTTCATATTAAGCTCAAGATTAGATTAAGTTACCTAGGTCCATCGCCTTGAAATAGAAGTCTTTAAAGAGTATTTGAACGATATAAAGTAGGAGTGACTCATTTCGTGGTCCCCGATCTTGTACAAACCCTTTTGCACAAGGACACCCCCATTCCCTCATGTCCAACCTGAAACGAATTAGGATCACATCATTTGTAGCATTTTACAACTATTTGTAACAACTACAAAGTATGCTGCATCCAATCGTGTTACCAGAATAAGGCACCCAACCTTATTCATATACTATAGATCATTTTTTACTATTTACTCGAACCTAATCCACTTTTATGTCTCCACATAAAGTTCAATTACTCATGTAACAGTCAAGGGACTTTTAGGTTTATTGAATTTCTAATAAGCAATGTATTCAATAACAACTTACTGAATTTTCAGAATAAGTTCTATTATTTACAAACAACGAGTTGTAGGACATAAAACTCAACAAACTCCTACTTGGACTAAAACTCCAGTGGTAACTTATATATTCAATATATAAGACTGAGTTTCTAAGTTTTATAAAGAAATATAATAAACTAGGGCATCTTCAACCCATCTTTACCATTCGGTATCTCTATACCCGATATTTCTCCCACTTGCCCTAGGTTATCTTGTATTCCTAGTCCTACTAGGTGATTCTCAAACACTTTAGGCGAGAGAATCCGTGTAAACATGTTAGTATACAATAGGCTTTAGATAAAATTATATGGGGATAGAATCTTATTCTCAATAATGGCTAGGAAGCACACTTTCCTCCCACTACAATGAGGTACTCTCAACTCTTTAAGCAAGACACATCTGACTTGTCTCAACAACTCTTTATTAACAGTCAGATCTAGAAATCTTTAAACTTTCTATACTTTGATCTAGCCGTTATCCTTGCCTTTCTTTCCAGTAGGCTTCTTCTTCCCTTTCCTTTTGCCCTTCTTCACAAGAATACTCATATTCTTTAAAGACAAGGAAATTTTTGCCCGATGGCAAGCAATACTTTCTTGTTTTGATTTCAAAATTGAAGCTATAAAAGGAAGTACAAACTCCCTTCCTGATTACCTCACTCGAGAATTTCTTCAAGGAAAAACTAAAGAAGAGAGTGAAAGAGAGAGAGAAAAGAGCAAATGAAGTCCACTTGCAAGAAAGAAGAAAAGCATGATCAAGATCAAGAACAACAGCAACGATCAACAATTCCTCAAACAAAAGCATTGTATTCTCAAGCGTATCAATTTATCAAAGGCGAATCATCAACGATAATGGAGAATCGAAAAGGAAAAACCCTCAAGCAATTGAAGTAAATTCTCCTCAAGCAATGTCGTTATCAAATAAATTTTCAAAATTTGGGATCTTTCATCCCTTCAAGACCTTTTGCCTTAACATCAACTCTTCCCCTATAACAATTGAGGTCGGTTAACAACAAGAATAAATTCATAGAAATAAACGAGTTTAGGAATGGGTTAGGAATATAGAAAAACCTGAGGAAATATTTTTTTAAATTGTTTTCATTCATAGATATACCTATGAATTTTTTGCTCAAGAGTTGTAAAGTATGAGTTGGGAAGGGGTTTTAATTTTATTAGGTTAATTTCAAGGCTTGGAGGACATCCTCACCGCCCCCCCCACCTCTTCTCAACAGTAGTAACATTTACTTCTTACTCTAGACCCTTTGTTCTTAACATTGTCTGGTTCGCCTGTAGCTCATTCAGTAGAGTAGTCAAGTTGTATTCAATTTTATTCTTTAATGCATTCAAAATTGCAGAAAACTCTTCAGAAGAGATTCTAGAATAAAACCAACTAGACTTCTCTTGTCCATGACAACACCATTTACTTCTGTCACGTTAAAGTGGACCATCATGTCTAGGACATGTTCACGAACATTGGTCCCCACTTTGAAGCGACTGTTGTAAATGTACTTAATGGCATCATGCCTTAGGGTGAAGGACAATTGTCCAAACATCCCTTGCAGAGATTCCATAATTTCTTTGGAATTACTCATATCCTCATGCTTCTTTACTCATATCCTCATGTTCTTGGGTCTCAACCCATGTAGCCTATTGTTTTTATTTTCTTTCTTTTGTTTTTTATTATTTCTTTTATTATTTTTATTTTCATTCATTTCTCCAATTTTTGTTTCTTCTCTTTTCCTTTTTTATTATTTCATTATTTTATTTTATTTTCTTTCTCCCTTTTTACCTTTCTTTTATCTTTTATCTTTTTATTTTTCTTTCATTTTTTGGTTTTTGCTATCTTTTTTCTATTTAATTTTCTTTCCTTTCTTTAGTTTTTGCTTATTCTCTTTCTCTTATTTTTAAAATTTTTCTTTCCTTTATCTGACTTTTTTCTGCTTCCCCCCTTTTTTCACAAGAATTATGAGGTCGAGTTTCGTAGCCAAGACTTGAAAGTACTCAATTCATAAGTGACTTAACGCCAACAAACCAATCATCAAGTTTGATTGTTATAACAAATAATAATTATAAATAGCAAATGAAAATCTATCCGTGATAGCTACTAATATTTTCTATCATTAATAGCTTAATCTTTGATAGAAATCGATCATTGATAGCCAACTTAGTGAATTTAATTAATAAAGTTGAATCTCGAACTAAAATGTAAGTGGAATGCCTAGAAGTTATCACTAATAGCATGTTTATCAGTGATAGAAGCTATCATCGAAAAGAAAATGGACTTATAAATGTTTGGGAACGACAAGAAAGGGGCAAAAAGGTGTTCAGTGGTTATGGTTGATAGAAGCTACTACTGATAGCATGTTACAAGTGATAGAAGCTAATACTAATAGCATGTTTAGATTATTATTGGGTGTTAGATAATTTCTACTAACAGATTATTTGTTGTTTAGATTATTTAGACGAAGCTTCGGAATATTTTATCATTTTTTTTTTATTTTTAAGAAGAAAAACTTGTTTTGACGTTTCTAATTTCTCTCAGGTTTGTGATTAATAAATCATACCACAAAAAGGAAAGAAAATCAATTTGTTAGCTCGAATGATAATATATATATATATTACATTACTCGATTCTTTGAGCATAGTGCTTGAACTGCTAATCTTGCAGATAAATTAGTAGCATTGCCCAATCCAAACGACTTTGCAGATACATCAATTGAACAATTTTCCATACCAATGCAAGTCTTTTCTACCAAAAGAGCACTATTTGAAACATCCCATGAACCTTTTTTGAATGAACCACATTTTCCCTCTGGATTTCCATAGCTAGCAAATTGGATCTCAGAGATGATATGCCCTCCCTGACAAGACAACTCTAACGTACTTCCTTCATTAGCATTTCCACATATTGTTCCTATAGTGATGGTCTGAACTATGACTTGTTGAGGATTTCCACCAATTTCTTCAAACAAAACCAACGTGTTGGTGTCATCCGATAGAAACGATCTTGGAACATGATACCATCTTTGGGAAGGATTCCCACAATTTCCAACGCACTTGCTAGGGTCATATGCGCCTCTATAATCACAGGTTGCGCTGCAACTATCATTGCCAACAATGAAAGAAGGCCAAAATCGACCTATGCTTTGTCCATTTACCCAAGCCTGACCTTTTCCCATTCCCTGCATGTCCAATGCTACAGGGTCAATTCCTGAAGGTGTCTTAAAGCTTGTTTTGTACCATGTCATTCTCCTGCCAATAGATTTTTTATTTAATGTGCTCCATTTTGTTCTCTGTGAGAACATTGGGTTGTAAAGTTGCTTCATTTCTCCATTTAATCCAACCTTATAAGACCATAAATTTGATGACAAATCAGTTGTGACATTTCCATCTCCAATAAGATAAATGGGACCTCCATCAATTCCAGTTGGCACCGTGTCATAAAATGCATCATAATTTTTCAATCCTACTATTGCACTCAAAAGGGTTATGGTGTTGGTTCCGACTTTTAATAGAATGGGTTTCTCAAATACAAAACTCTGGCCATTGCTTCCCCATTGCGATCCAATGTACCGTCTATTAACAAAGGCATGAAGCACATGACCTTTTGTATTCACTTGTAGAGTTACATTTTGAAGTGAAGATGTTGAATTAGTTTCAACATTTGTCATATACCACAAGTAGTCATTAAAATCAACCGTGGTTCCTTTTTGTTCCAAAAGAAAGTTTGCATTAAATGTACCTTTTCCTTGTAGAGTATCTCTCATGGGCTCCGGAGCCCAAACCCATGTCAGTTGTGTATTTTCCTTCTCATTCTGCACCTTCACAAACATAGATGTTTGGGAATTGATCTTTGCAGTGTTGAAAAGCTCTTTGTTGCAACCGTTAAGAATGCTCACAGACCAAGCTGGTACAAAGTACTTTCCATCTGCCTGCAAATCTATGGTAGCATCATTGCTGGCATCAGTGTTGCTCAAAAAACAAAACCACTCCCCTACTGTGGGGTTGGAGAATTTCGTTAAAGTAACAAAGCTACCAAATTTTTGGTCTGAACGGGTGCCGTTGGTGAGAATCTTCTCTCCCATTTTGATGGATTCGTGGAGTTGTTTGAGATGTCCCCATTTGGGTTGATTCACGTTTCCATATTCATCAAGTGGGGCGTTGTAATCATACGACGTAGTAATGAATGGACCTCCCGATGTTCTTCCAAAGTTTGTGCCCCCATGATACATGTAATAGTTGTTAAACACACCACCAGATTGAAAAAATCTTGCCACAGAAAAAGCTACATCTTCTGCACTTCTATAAGGGTCTTTATCGCCCCATTTCTTGAACCATCCCACCTAATTTTCAGTAAACATTTTTGGGCTCTTAGGATTGTTAGGACTAAAGTTATCACAATAGAATCCATTGCATGTATTGATGATAGGTTGTGGGGCATCACTTTGTTGGCACATGATCTATGGAACACCAATATTGAGAGATTCAGCCATTTGAGCACACCAGTTGATATATGTTTTTCCTGCGCTTCCATATGGGGTCATCACGTTTCCATACTCGTTCTCGATTTGAGCTAAGATTATTGGCCCCCCTTGTGATGCAAAGAGGTTGGCTTGTTTGCACATATTCACTATCTTTGTCGTGAAAGTTTGCATTTCATTCTTGTAGACTTGATTGTCAGTTCGAAGTTGGATTCCCGGCATATTATGCAACCACAGTGGAAAGCCTCCATAGTTCCACTCGGCACACACGTAAGGACCAATCCTCATCACAACATATAGCCCAGCCTCTTGAACGAGTTGGAAGAATTTGATAAAGTTTAGATGTCCAGAGAAATCATATTTTCGTCGTCGAGGTTCGTGGCGATCCCAAAAAATGTACGTCTCGATTGCATCAAGTCCACCATCTTTAGCTTTTTGAATAAGATCAGGCCACATTGCTTCGGTGCTGCGTGGATAATGAATTGATCCTGAGAAGATAACACGTCGTTCACCATGATAATTATGGGCAATTTTGAATCAAGGAGACACTGTTTCCTTTCAAAAAGAAAAGCATTTTTAAGTTAGCAAAGAGAGGAAAACAAGAACATGAAGTTAAGCCATCTTTGATTTTACAACTTTAGGCGTTTCGTTTATGTTGGAATCAATGTGTTTATATACAAGGAATCTACGTAAATATGTGATAGGTCTTTCCATCAATCTTTGTACTCTATTTGTTGATGAATTCTAAATATAGGAATAATGTAAGTGAATTTAGCTGGCCAAACTTTATCGGTATGAGTTGCTTTAGTGAAATTTGGAAAATACTCTTTTCAGAACAGAATTTCAAAAATATTGTTCGACCTTATCCTGAAATAACCTATCACCCAATTAAAAATATTACACCAAAAGTCTGTTTTCCCAATAAGGATTTGCGTATTCATTTTTCATCTTTGGTTTTAATTTTAAAGACATCAACTTCACATGAGTAATAAAGTATGGCTAATAAATTCAATTATAGTGAAAGTTGAGTTTGAGTTTTGTCTCATTAGTGTGAAGCTCCTGAATTTGAGTATCTTTCTTCAAATTTTTTATTTTTTGATTTTTCATTTTGTGCATTGGGGTCATATAATAAAATAGTACATGGTAAACAAAATAGGTTTCCATATGATTTTAGTCTCTCAACTCTAGGTTCAATTTTTTGTTGTCCTCATTTTTCTAAGGAAGTCTACATTTTCTTTCTTATTTTATTTTTAAGTTAGTTCTGGATTAAAATGGAATTACTGGAGGAATTTTTTTTTTACTAATTTGGAATTTCTGGAAAAGAAGTGAAATTCAAGGAGATCGGGCCAGGAGTTATGCTTGGAAAATTCTTGAAGGATAAACAGGAGGACTGTGAGTGGTTTTATTATTTTGTTATGTTGAATTCTATATATATATGT
>NW_028325664.1:0-28494 GCF_027475165.1 Benincasa hispida
TTCCATCTCTATATAAACCATCTTCCTCTCCAAATTTTGACGAACAAATTTTACATTTCATAATCCTCCAAAACTCAAAAGTTTCCATTGTTGCTCTCTCTAAGCTCCCAATTTTTTTTTCATTAAATCTTATTCTTAAGAGTGTTATTGTATTGTGAGGATAAATTTGTTGAGTGCTTAAATATATAAATCCACTCTAGTGATAGTTGTATTGTGTTCTTCAAAAATTCCAACATTTGTAACGGTTTGATCCTAAACCATGGAAAGGATCAGGTTTGCTCTTAAACCCGTAAAAGGAGCGATGGTGTAATGGTTGGGCTCTAATCCGTGAAAAGAGTTGGAAAGATTTTATTCAAATTCCCAAGAGGCTCTTGGGGAGTGAAGTAGGTCGAGTTTGACTGAACCACTATAAAAATTACGGTGTCTTCTTCTCTAACTCTTTCCTTTTTATTTTTGCAATTAATTTAAACAATTTATTGTATGATTTAGTTTGTTCTTATTTATTTGCTAAAATTTGATAGAATTAAATTATCACACTTTTTGTCATCTTATTTGTTGCATAAATTGAATTTTTCTTATTATTTATAAAAAGTGTATTAATTAGTTTAATTGGGTTAATTTAGAAAAAAAGTTTAATTAAACCCTATGCACCCCCCCTCTAGGATTGCCATATCAATCCAGCAATTGGTATCAGAGTGCGTTGCTCTTCTTGAAATATTCTTTTATTGATAAACTTAATTGTTTTTGAGCTATGGAAACTTTAGGTTTTATCCCTTTTACCGATAGTCAATCTATTACAAAGTCTCCTTTCTTTAATAGTACTAATTATAGATATTGGAAATATAGAATGAGATTTTTCTTGCTTTCTATTGATTATGATTTATGGGATATTGTTGAGGAAGGTTTTAAAATTCCAACAAAAGATGTTGATGGTGTTAGCACTATAAAACCTAAAGAAGAATGGTTAATAAATGAAAAAGCATGCTCTTTAAATGCCAAAGCTATTAATTGCTTATTTTGTACTTTGAATGAAGTTGAGTATAATAGAGTGTCTATTTGCAAAACCGCTAAAGAAATATGGGATAAATTAGAAATTACTCATGAAGGAACTAGTCAAGTAAAAGAAACAAAGATTGACATGTTAGTTCATCAATATGAAATATTTAAAATTGATGAAAATGAAGCTATTTCCGATATGTTTATTAGATTTACTAACATTGTCAATGCTTTAGAAGGACTTGGGAAAAAGTACTCAAATCTTGAGAAGATAAATAAGCTATTGTGGTCTTTTCCTAAACAATGGGAGCCTAAAGTCACTGCCATTCTGCAAAGGATCTCAAATCTCTCTCCATTGATGAACTCATGGGCTCATTGTTGACGCATGAGATAAAGATCAAGAAAAAAACATGGAGGATGAGAAGAAAAAGAAAGAAAAGAGTATAGCTTTAAAGACCATCTCTTTAGAAGTTGACTCCCAAGATGAAGATGACCTTAATGAAGATGATGTTGTCTATCTTTCACGTAAGTATAAGAACTTCATCAAGAGAAAGAGGATGAACAAAATGATGAGGTAACTCTAGAACCTCTTTCTTATAATGAATTGTTTGAAGCTTTTGAAAATATGAAAAATGATTTAGAAAAACTTAGTTCTAAGTATGTTGTGCTTAAAAAGAAATAAATATTTTATCTAGTAAAAATAAGTCTTTACTTGAAGAAATTGCTTGCTTAAAAGAGAATGAGCATGATGCTATGCATATTGATGAAATGAATATCTCTTGTGACAAGCATGCTTTTGATTGTGATGAGAAAAATTCCTTGCATGGCAAAGTTAAATTTCTTGAGCATAATAGTCGTGAAAAATATAATTAAATTAAATTACTCAAAGAAAAGGAATTTAGTGCTTTGTAAGAACTTGATAAGGCTAAAGAATCTATTAAAAAGTTGACAGTAGGTGCTCAAAGATTAGACAAGATAATTGAAGTACGCAAGCCTTTTGGTGATAAAAGAGGTTTAGGCTATATTGATGAATGTTCTACTCCTTCAAATTCTAAAACTATCTTTGTTAAAGCATCTCATAATATGCCTAAGCTTAATATGCCTAAGGTTGTGTCTAAGCATGTTAAATCTAACTTTGTGCCTATATGTCATTATTGTGGTGTTGAAGGCCATATTAGACCTAAGTGTTTTAAATTGAAATATGCTCATACTACTTCTCCAAGAAGAAATTTTTCTCAAAGGGCAAAGTTTCACAATGCTCCAAGGAATAATTTCTCCAAGAAAAGTAGAGTGCATAAATTTGTTGTAAGAGATAAATCTTTGCATAATGTTGTTTGTTTCTCATGTGGCAAGTTTGGATATACAACTTATTCTTGTTACTTGTCTAAATCCAATGCCTTAAATGTCTATGCAAAAATGAAATGGATTCCCAAGTTTGTCAATGCTAACCATCTAGGACCCAAACAAGTGTGGGTACCAAAGAATCAAACTTGAACATTTGTGTTTGTAGGTTTATCTGAAAGCCTCTAAAAAAAACAAGTGGTACTTGGATAGTGATTGCTCGAGGCACATGACGGGAGACCCATCCAAGTTTGTCTCTCTCTCCAAAAAGGATGGAGGTCTTGTAACCTTTAGTGACAACAAGAAAGGTAAAATAATTGGTAAAGGTAGTATAGGTAATGAATCTTCTATTTTAATTGAAAATGTACTTTTGGTTGATGGTTTGAAGCATGATTTACTTAGTATTAGTCAATGGTGTGATAAAGGCTTTAGAGTTGTGTTTGATAAAAAGAATTGCATCATTGAAAATGCTAGTGATAGAAAAGTTATATTTGTTGGAAATAGAGATGAAAATGTTTATACTATTGATTTGAATGATTGCCCTATTAATGACAAATGTATATCGGCTTTGCATAATGATTCTTGGTTATGGAATAGAAGACGAGGACATGCTAGCATGCACTTAATTTTAAATATTTCCAAGAATTCTTTGGTTAAAGGTCTTCCCAAATTTAAATTTGAAAAAGACAAAGTTTGTGATGCTTGTCAAATGGGTAAGCAAACTAAGTCCTCTTTCAAATCTAAAAATGTGATCTCTACAACTAGACCCCTTCAACTATTACACATGGACTTATTTAACCCTTCTAGAATTGCTAGTTTTGGAGGGAACTATTATGCCTTTGTGATAGTTAATGATTTTTCAAGATTTACTTGGGTTTTGATGCTAAAACATGAGGATGATGCTTTGAAAAGCTTTTCTAGTTTTGAAAAAAGAGTTCAAAATGAAAAAGGTTTTTTGATTTCTAAAATTATGAGTGATCATGGAGGAGAATTTGATAGCAATGCTTTTGAAACTTTTTGTGAAGAAAATGGTTTTTCTCATAATTTCTCCACTCCAAGAACTCCTAAAAAAAATGGTGTAGTTGAAAGGAAAAATCGTACTTTGCAAGAATTTACTAGATCAATGTTGCATGCGTATGGTTTATGTCACACCCCGAACCAGATTACCCTCCTAACCTGGATGGAATGGTGACTGCATCAGTTACCAACCCTTTTGCTGGCACTTACTACCTATCTTACCTGTTAAATCTTGCTCAAACCCTGAATACATACATAATAACTCAGAACTTAACACATTTACATTACAGGGTTACGCAGCATTTTTTACGTAGATAACACGACCTAGTGAGCCCCATCAAGAATACTAGTCACTAGACAGACACATGTGTACTAACTAATACAGGTCTTCAATTACGCTTCCTTCAATCTGTGTCTTGATTGGCAGAGTAGTAGCAGAAAAGTCTTTTGGGAACTGACCGATACCTAAAAAGGAAACATTTGAAAACGTGAGCTAGAAGCCCAGTGAGTGACTTAATAAAACGTAAATCTCATGTTTAAACTGAAAGCTTGAAAACATAATTTTGGAACTTAAAATATACCAAGCAAACATGTACATAAAATCATTTAAACCAATGTATCTGAAACCTGAATCTTAGCTGAGAATGAATATTCACTGCTCTAATTCCCAATGTCAAGCCAAGGCCAGATGAGACCTCTACCTATCCTGTTCACATTAAACTGTGGCTAGAAGAGATCCCTACGTCGATCTCTTTAAATATATCGATGGCATCTCCAGTAACATTCTTAAAACGTAAACGCTGATAATAACTCTTAAACATCAATAATCATCATTATTCCCTAGTTGGGAATGAGCATACACTGCTTTAGCTCCCAACGTCTACTCTCGGCCAAGAGACCCATACCTCGGCCTCTCACTGAGACCTACTTACATACACATGGAGTTTACTATGTATCGTCAACACCTTAGATACATTTATTCGGATATCTTCCCTACCTTCAGTATCCATATTCATTATGTTTAGAAATACCAATGTATGTACTTTGGCAACCTTAGGTATTTAAAACATAGTATGTTAAGCTTCATTCAATCTTAGCTTTAACCCTAATGCATGCTTCATACTTTGTGAAATAAGTTGGCTTAAAACATATTGAACTAGCTTGTTAAACCACTAGCATGCATTATACATGGAAAACATACTTGGAAAACTCATACATTAGTAAACCTCATGTGTTCATAAACATTCATAAACATTAGAAATTTCAAACTATCCTTCTAGCCTAGGAGAATATATGATAGCTTTTATCCTTAGTTGAGAGTGAACTACTAGTTCTAACCTTCAACGTCAACCTTAGTCGGGGAGAATCCCTTTTTCTCAGTCCCTCGACATTGTATTACCTATGTGCACGTGGTTTTAACTGAGTACCATCATACCTTATGTACCTGACTAGGATACCTTCTCATTGTCCTTCAGTATCCTTAAGTACTTGACTAGGATACCTTCTCATTTTCATTCAGTATACTTAGGTACTTATGCTCAGATACCTTCTCAAACATCCTTCAGTATCGAGCTGCTAAGATACCTTTTCAAATGTCCTTCGGTATCAAGTTAGTCTGGTACCTTTTCAAATGTCCTTCGGTACCAAGTTGATCAGATACCTTCTCAAATGTCCTTCGGTATCTGGTTGGGCAGATACCTTCTCAAATGTCCTTCGGTATCGCATTTTAAGTAAAACTAGTCATAAACATTTAGTTGAACACTAAGGCTTAGTGCTCAAATCTTCATACTAATTCATCCATCATACTAGTTCATCATAAAAATGGAGTTACGTAAACATGCTAAAGATATTTGAACAAGATAACTTATTTAAATCATATCAATTCCATGGAAAATATGCTTTACTTAGCATGAGAAATAGTTTCACAAATACGTTGCTTGGCACTTCATTTAAACACTTAGCATGAGGAATATCTTCAAGAAATCTTAGTTCCTAAATCATTAAAACAGTAGTTATCACATAGTTACTCACAGCTCATTGGCCTCTTAATGGATTATACGCCTTTCCTAGCTCTTCTTGGCCTGAAAGGACGTAATTCCCGGTTAAACTACTTAGAATTCTTAGCAAAATACCTCAAATAGTTCATTTACTAATGGAAATTTCATCATCAAAGACGAGATTCTCCTCATGAGCAAGATCTTCATGAGCGAGATTCTCCTCATGAGCGAGATCAAGCTTTTCCTAGTGATACTCCCTTACCAGCGATACTCACCTTACTAGCGATACCAGCGATACTCAGCCCAATTTCTAGCAAGATTCAGCCCAATTTCTAGTGAGATTCTCTTCTAGAGCGAGATCCTCAGCACAAAATTAGCGAGATTGCCTTCATAAGCGAGATCCTCCTTTTCCATATGAGCTGTTTGCTTGTTCTTCCCAAGCAGTTGTCGACTTATGCATAAATCCTCTGTTACAATTTCAAAAATTCATAACTCAAAATCCAGCCGTCTTTGGAAGAAACTTCCTTCTACAAATATGTTTAGAATTGAGTTAGCAACATTACCTTAAAATTTCAACTCAAAATTCCCTGTCGCTTAATCTGGAGATTCAAAAATTCATCATTATATAACTCAATTTTCAGGCCTTATCTAAAAAAGTTTCATTCTACAAAGTTGTTTATAACTGAGTTAACAATATTACCTCAAATGTTTAGCTCAAAACACTTCGTCATCCTGAAGCTTCAATTCTTCACTAATGGCCTAGATTCACCCGAGAAATGAATCCTTCATTTTTATTTTGCCCCTCCGACCTTATTCCAGCGAGATTTCCTTCCAACAGCCCAGCCATAGAAAAAAGACACACAGAGCTTTCGAATGCCACTGGAATTACACAAATAGCCTAAGTAGTTTGTCCAAACCGTCCCAATGAATTCGACCTTTTTGCTTATATTACCGCCCAAAATCCAGCATGAACCTTCCTTGTGCCACCTGGCCCACTATTGGTGATAAGGGCTAGGATTTAGCAAATTTTCGTTTGCTAACTTCACTCACATTATTACTTCAGCATTATACCTCATTAGATGGCATGGTCTCATTCATATGCTTATTATGCATTCCATCATTAAGCGTGACCTTCCTTATCCTAGTCGGGTTTTGTCCTATTTTACACTTAGCTATCCAAAAGCCTATTTCTTCTTGCTTCCATCTTCCACCCTTCCTAAGACATGGCTTCATTTAGCTCATTAGGAAACATCTCATTACTTACTCTTACTTAATGTAATTAGGATTCGGGTTTTACAGTTTACCTACATACTTTTGGGTTGAAGTCGTTAACACCGCTGCTTATGTTTTAAATAGAGTTTTAATTAGACCTTCTTTGGATAAAACTCCTTATGAACTTTGGCATAACAAAATTCCAAATATTGGGTATTTAAAGTTTTTGGTTGAAAATGTTTTATTTTGAATAACAAAGAAAAACTTGGAAAATTTGATTCTAAGACGGATGTTGGTATTTTCCTTGGCTATTCCTCTACTAGTAAAGCTTATAGAGTTTTCAATAAAAAGAACTTTAGTAATTGAGGAATCTATGCATGTAGTATTTGATGAATCTTGCAATGTTATTTCTAATTAGCCTATTTATAGTGATGTTTTAGAAGAAAATTTTAGAGATTTACTTTTTAGTGACAAAGGCAAGGAAATTGTTTCAAATAAGAAAGAGGTGAGCTTAATCGAAAAGAACGAAGTTGGTTCTTCATCCATACCTAAAGAGTGGAGGTATGCTCCTTCCCATCCCAAAGAATTAATTCTTGGTGATCCCGAACAAGGTGTGAAAACTCGTTCCTCTCTTAATATAATCTTGCTTTTGTTTCTCAAATTGAACCAAAAAGTTTTAAAGATGCCGAAAATGATGAATTTTGGATTTTAGCTATGCAAGAAGAATTAAATCAATTTGAAAGGAATAAAGTTTGGGAGTTAGTCCCTAGGCCCTCTCATGCTTCTATAATTGGAACTAAATGGGTCTTTAGAAATAAAATGGATGAAAATGGAAATATCATTAGAAATAAAGCTAGACTTGTAGCTCAAGGTTATTGTCAAGAGGAAGGAATAGATTATGAAGAAACTTTTGCACCCATTGCTAGATTAGAAGCTATTAGAATGTTGCTTGCTTTCGCTTCTTATAAGAATTTCATTTTGTATCAAATGGATGTGAAAAGTGCATTTTTTAAATGGTTATATCATGGAGGAAGTTTATGTAGAACAACCTCCGGGGTTTGAAAGTTTTGATTTTCCTAATCATGTTTATAAGTTGAAAAAGGCTCTTTATGGCCTAAAACAAGCTCCAAGAGCTTGGAATAATAGACTTAGTAATTTCTTGCTTGAGAATGGATTTAAAATGGGTAAAATTGATACTACTCTTTTTATTAAGACTAAAGAAAATGATATGCTTTTAGTACAAATATATGTGGTTGATATTATTTTTTGTTCTACTAATCCATCTTTATGTGAAGAATTTTCTAAGTATATGCATAGTGAATTTGAGATGAGTATGATGGGAGAACTTAGCTTCTTCCTTGAACTTCAAATCAAACAACTCAAGGATGGTATTTTCATAAGTCAAGAAAAATACACAAGAGATTTGCTCAAAAGGTTCAAATTCAATGAAGGTAAAATTGCAAAAACTCCTATGAGCACATCCACTAAGCTTGATAAGGATGAAAAAGGTAAGTGTGTGGATATAAAAACTTATAGAGGTATGATTGGATCTTTACTTTATTTAACCACTAGTAGACCGATATTATGTTTAGTGTATGTCTTTGTGCTAAATTTCAATCTTATCCTAAGGAATCACATTTACATGCCGTTAAAAGAATTTTTAAATATTTTCTTGGTACTATTGATTTAGGCTTATGGTATCCTAGAAATGTTGAATTCAATTTGGTAGGATATTTCGATGTAGATTTTGTGGGTAGTTTACTTGACCGTAAGAATACTAGTGGGACTTGTCAATTTCTTGGTAATTCTTTAGTTTCTTGGTTTAATTAAAAGAAAATTTTGGTTGCCTTATCCACTACTGAAGCGGAATATATTGCAGTTGCTAGTTGTTGTACTCAAATTCTTTGGATGAAACAAACTCTTTGTGATTTTGGATTAAAGTTTGATAATGTGCCTATATTTTGTGATAATACTAGTGTTATTAATTTGACTAAAAATCCTATACATCATTCTAGGACTAAGCATATTGATATTAGGCATCAATTTATTAGAGAGCATGTGCAAAATGATAATATTTCTCTTGAATTTGTAGGTTCTAATAATCAATTAGTGGATATTTTTACCAAGCCTTTGAATGAAAAAACTTTTGCAAAAATAAGCTTGAGCTCAGTATTATTCGTTGTGATGCCTCTTGATTTTATAATTTTACTTGTTAAATCTTTTAGAAGGTATTTTGATAGGGGGAGATATGGAAAGTATGTGTTAATATTCTTAGGGGGAGTTGTGCTAAATTTATATTCATGTTTTTAAGGGAAAAATTTATGTAGTTCTAAATTTTTCTTAATTATTCTTTTTTATGATTCTAAAGGGGGGAAGTTTAAGAAAAATATGCTATCAATTTGTTATGATTTTGATTGTATTAATTAGGGGGAGAATTTATTTTTTTGAGTGAATTTCAAGAATGATCTTTATGGTGATATGTTGAATTTTATTTTGTGCTACATATGGTTTACATGTATTTCAAGCTATTTTTTCTTGAAGGTTTGTCATCATAAAAAAGGGGAGATTGTTGGCTTTTTGGCCCTTAATCACAAATTAATTAATTAATCAATGTTTTGATGATAACAAACTCAGTTTTTAATTACTGAAAATTTTAGTGTTTTAATATGTCCATAGCGTAGAACTCGGAACAACAATTCCAACACCTCTTGAATCACTCAAATCGGAGCTAAAACGAAGACAATATGACCGAAACAAGACTATAAAGAAAATACCGTGATGGATGACGTGGCATAACTACACCATTTGCATGTAGACATGTGACAGCATATTGGTTGAATGGTAAATCATTAAGAGATTAACATATGATGGACTAATGGCTATTATTTTATGTTTGTGTCTAACGGCTAGTTTTTTATTTAAAAGAATGAAATTTAAAAAGAAAATGAATTTCAAAAGAAAAGAAATTTAATATTATATTTTGTTTGTATCTAATGATTAGTTTAGTTTAAAATCTCCACCATTAATTTTTCTTTTTCAAAATCCAATGGTCCAAATCAATTGTGATTTCTAAAAATTTTCAATTCAATTTTTTTTTCCTTTCCATCTCTATATAAACCATCTTCCTCTCCAAATTTTGACGAACAAATTTTACATTTCATAATCCTCCAAAATTCAAAAGTTTCCATTGTTGCTCTCTCTAAGCTCCCAATTTTTTTCTTTTCATCTTATTCTTGAGAGAGTGTTATTGTATTGTGAGGATAAATGTGTTGAGTGCTTAAACTTGTAAATCTACTCTAGTCAGAGTTGTATTGTGTTCTTCAAAAATTCCAACATTTGTAACGTTTTGATCCTAAACTGTGGAAAGGATCGGGTTTACTTTTGAAGCCATAAAAGGAGCGGTGGTGTAATGGTTGGGCTCTAATCCATGGAAAGAGTCGGAAAGATTTTATTCAAATTCCCAAGAGGAGCTTGGGGAGTGGAGTAGGTCGAGTTTGACCGAAACACTATAAAAATTACGGTATCTTCTTCTCTAACTCTTTCCTTTTTATTTTTGCAATTAATTTAAGCAATTTATTGTATGTTTTAGTTTGTTCTTATTTATTTGCTAAAATTTGATAGAATTAAATTATCACACTTTTTGTCATCTTATTTGTTGCACAAATTGAATTTTTCTTATTATTTATAAAAAGTGTATTAATTAGTTTAATTTAAAAAAAAAAAGTTTAATTAAACCCTATTCATTCCCCCCCCCCCTCCCCCCCGGGTTGCCATATTGATCCAACAACTACAAAATGGGTCGCATCCATAGTGTCCCCAGAATAAGACGCCCAACCTTATTCATATACTATAGACCATTTTGGCTATGTATTTGAACTTAATCCACATTTATGTCACTACATAAAGTTCAAACTACATTAAATAACCTCAGGACCTTAGTTTATTGGATTCAAGATTACAATTTCAATAACAATTTTATAGAAAAACAAAAAAAAAATATGTTTATTAATTTACAAACTACGAGTTTTAGCGCATAAAATCCAACAAAATCATGAGATATCTGATATATGTTATGGATGCAAAGCATGTCTAAAGTTTTATAAGTTGTTATAAAATTGGATTAGACATTAAAATCTATAACAAAGATAAGTTGCATGCTCATGTAGGCTAACTACTTGTTTTAATAGTTAAAATAAGTTGTAATCTTATAAAACTTGGGTTACAAACTCAATCTATATATAATCCTATCTAAGGCTGGGGGTATTTAAGTTGATCGTCTATGAAACACCTCCTATCTAGGGATTATGGCCGAATGATTGAGCGTTGTTAACCGATTTTATAAGCACACGTGAGTGGTGTAAGGTTTTAAAACTGGTTTATCATCTAGACATCATAAGTTAAATCAAAATATAATCGTTATACTTGGATAAACACCTAGACTTAGATTGTTTAATTAGCTGGAACAAACCTAAGTAAACATATACCCAAACAAATGTTAGAACACTTCAGTGGGAGTTAAATTGCATATATGATATGTTGTTAGAACACTTCAGTGGGAATTTAATGACGTATATGATATGTTGGTGGAACACTTCAGTGAGAGATTAATTACATATACGATATGTTATTTTTAGCTCTCAAGTCCCTAGGAGTTCACACCGAGATTTATGCTTCGCTTTGTGTTGATTATACCTCGATTGCTCCATTCAGAAAGTGTTTGTATGAATCAAGATCTAGGTGAATAGGGGAAGTTGTTCATAGTAAAATCAAATACACAATGTTTTGATTTTAATTCTCACGTTCCAAAGAATTCACAATGTGAGGTTCATCCGACACTTCGTGTCAACCTAGGAGTGACCTCCATTTTGGAAAGCGTTTGCATGAGTCAATATCAAGGTGAATAAAAGGAAGTTGTTCATTGTAAAATCAAATATGTGATATATTTATTTCAACTCTCACATCCCTATAAAATTCACACCGAGAGATCCGTGCAACACATCGTGTCAATTATAGCTCGACTGCTCCATTCGGAAAGTGTTTGTATGTGGTCAAGATCAAGGTGAATGGGGGAAGTAGTTCATAGTAAGTGGGTGAAGTATATGTGTCAACACATCCTGCGGTCTCTTCCAATTGTTTAGGCCGTGAGATTCCTACGTTGCACCTACTGGTTAGCTTTAAGCAGTCATTGCTAGTCATTTAACAACGGCTATCCCCTCAAAGGGTTGTAACATAGGATTCAAAAAAACTCAAACTCTAGAAATGGACAGGATTTCTTAGGTCCATTCCCAACCTTGACTCTCCAATTCGATAGCATCGTTTCGACCTCTGAGGTATGAAATGGAGGGTTACACTTATAGAATTACTAAGTGTTAGTAGTTTCTGACAAAAAATGATAACTAAATGACTATTGGAATAAGAGTTATTCTGGAGATAGTATTTAGTCAAGAATGTCTTTCTTTAGTGAAGGAGTATTTGACTATCCCTCGGTAGCACTTATTCTGACTCACTATAGTGTCATTACAAAAATAATGATTTTTGGGTACATTATTACTTTGCTAAAATATGATTCGGTTTAAAAGCAATTCACTAATACAGAATTTGTTTATATTTTTAGAATGATTAGTTCAGTGACACAACTATTGCCTTTGGATAAATTAACTTGGGGCAATTATGCTACATGGAAATGAAATCTAAATACAATAATGGTGATACATAATTTAAGGTCCGTTTTGACAGAGGAAGGTTCATTTTATATCCATTTTAAAAAATTTCATTCTATCTCTGTTTTCTTCATCTAACTCTATTCTATCCATCTTTCTTGTGACTTTCCATCTTTTTCAATTTCTTTCATTTTTTTTGTGCACTTGTTGGGAATTTTTTTTAAAAAAAACAAAGAAGTGAAAAAAAAAGTTCTGGAAAAAAAAAAAGTCTTATTGTTTTCTTGTGACCTTTCATTTTCTTTTATTTATCCTTTAAGTGTACTTGCTAGAAAAAATTTTAAAAAAAAATTATTTTGCATCTTTCCATATCTTTTTTTTAAAATTTGGAGATTTTGTGACTTTTCGCATTCTAGGCTATATTGGAATTTCTTGCATGGTTCTCATAAGAATAATATAAGATTTGCTGAAGTTTGAGACACTAGAAGTCTTATGATATGTCTCATTGAAGAAGAAATTGTCATGTGACTTACAACAATGATGATAATTTTTGGAAGAATCTTAGAGAAAGTTTGGCTGAGTTGCACCATTCCATTGATTACATAGGCCAATTGAATGAAACATTGAAGTTGCAAAAGCTAGTAAGAAAGAATCATGCCGCACGGGCCATTGAAAATCAAGAAGATAGTCAATTGCCAGAAATTGATCAACCAATTCAAATGATGGAGTTCATCCACAAGTCAAAAAACAAGACCCAAAAAATCAATCCCAACAGACCCCATAACCAATTTGATCTCAACCCCTAAAATAGGTTAGATGATAGATTACTTAGATGATCTAATAAACCAAGGATCGGACAAAGCTTCAACTCCCATCAACCCTTGATCTTCACAGCACTCCACAAACAAGATAGATCAATCCTCACTTTAATGCTCCAAATATTCATGCATTCTATCTTAAGAACACACAAGAAACAAAGCTTAAAAGGCTTTCAAGGTTTAAAACCTAAGATTACATTTCTCAAATCTTCTTCTATATCTCAAATATAAAAGAATACAACACTATATATACTAAATGAAAAGACATTATGAAAGGATGCAACCTTTCATCTATCAACTAAATATATGAATATTTAATAAATGCAAATACATTAATTAAGTAGACACATAGAAAATACATTAATTAAGTAGATACATAGGACATTAAAATGAATATGAATTTTCAGATTCGTTATGACTTTTGGATGATCAAATGACACTTGGAGCTTGAAGGGTTGCAACTATTCATGATGGCATGAAAATTTAGCTTGGAAACAAGCATTTAATCTCTCTTGAAGTCATTCAGCATCAATTCCATTGGTCCTTGTGGCATAATGATTGATCATGATTAGGTTGACTTCAAAAGTTCTTACAATGATTTTCACCACGAGCTTCAATTGAGCTGGTTTGAGATTGTTGAGCTTCACTTTCATCTTGTAGAACCTCAATATTTCCTACTTGGCCAACTCCTTATGATTGCCACTTATTTGCTTATCACCTCCCATTCCTAGCTCAAGTACAAATCGAACTGTTTGGGAAGCATACGACAAATGGACAAAGGCAAATGAGAAAGCCCGTGCCTATATTCTTGCCAACATATCTAATGTTCTAGCTAAGAAACACGAAAGCATGTTTACTGCCAAAGAGATTATGGAATCTCTACGTGGGATGTTTGGACAACCGTCCTTCTGAAGGAAATCGGACATATAGATAATGCCACGCGATCGTTTAGCTACGACCGGCTGAGTGAACTATTATATAGTTATACTCCATGATCGCTTAGTCTCTCTACTAGCTATCACTTAGTAAAACACTTTCACTTGATGGCTTTTTTGTGAGTTTCTTTCCGAAAGTAAAAGCTACTAATTTTAGGAAAACATTTTTTCTTTTACCTCAAAGTTATTAGAAAACCACTAATAACCTCCCACTCAATTGGTTATTAGAGAAAAAGAGATCATTATCAAATAATTAATAATATTATAAATATATATATCATTGTCAAATAATTAATAATATTATAAATATATATCATAACCAACTTACAATATTATATTTATAACCTATAGTTTTAATATTTCATCTTATGAAACAATCTAAACCATAGTTCTTTTTCCATTTTATGGTATTTAATGTAAATCATGTTTATATTAATCCTCCACTTGATGTATCTCATACATCACACCAATTACGTCATATATAATCGAATTTTCTCTTGTCAATTTGAACATTTCAAACTACACCAAGAACTGATTCTCAACTTGAATCCATTGAGCTACCAAGGGCACCTTATAGACCTGTAGCTTGAAGCTCTAACGGTATGTGAATAACTGACTAAATTCTTTAGTTACGGGAACCACCATCCGTTAACTGTCGGGCACTCCACTAAAGACCGATAGTTACACTCTTCTTATTATAGATATATTTTTGTGTCCATATCAACTATCAACGGTGCGATAACCCTTCACAGATCGCTCATAAGTACAGTTGGGCCAATTTACTGTTATGCCCCTGTAGTTACATCTAACTCCTTAAGTACCACTGATTCGTCTAATGAACATACTACTATGACTTAGTCCTCTCTTCCAAAAAGAGGCTGTGGCCACTATATTCAAGATCCGGAATCAGCCATTAAGGGAGCAATCTATCTACTTACCCCTGCTTCGAGGAAGGAGTGAATTCCGTCTTGTGTAACTGAGTTCCCAGCTCTGAAATCAGACAAATCCCCAAAAAGGTAGGCTTGTTGAGTTGGCAATGTGGCTTTTCACCCATACTAATCAAAGGACCGCCCTCAAAGGCAGGAGTTCCCAAAACACTCAGGATTAAGGTCATGTCACCTATGGTCATTTAGGTGAGACGTAAGTCTCAAGTATCAACGACATTATATAAAGAGACGAATCATCTTGTGGTATGGTCTCATACAAACTCTTTGTATAGGACACCCCCCGCTTGCATATCTCCATATAAATGGTCAGGATCAACCATCTGTAGTCGTTCACAACACTTGTAAACCTCTATAAAGCGGGTCGTATCCGTAGTGTCACCAGGATAAGGTATCCCTCCTTTATCCTTATACTACAGACCTTTTTATGTTATTACTTAAGGCATGATCTACTTGTATATCTCATACACATGCTTAAGTTTACATACAATAACCATGGAGTATTGTTTATTGGATATGAGTAAATGCAAAAATAAAATCACTTTTATTTTATTCATAACAATGTGTACAAAGTTTACAAACTACGAGACTCTGGGAGAATTAGGACACCAATCCCAACATCTTCTCGCTAAGGAATGATGCAATCAAATATGTTTACAATTGCCAAATGAAAGAAGGGGCCTCTACTAGAGAACATGTCCTAGACATCATGGTCCATTTCAATGTGGCAGAGGTAAATGGAGTTGTCGTAGATGAGAGGAGCCAAGTTGATTTTATTCTAGAATCTCTTCCGAAGAGCTTCTTGCAATTTTGCACCAATGCATTAATGAACAACATAGAATACAATCTGACTACACTTCTCAACAAGCTACAGGCTTTTCAGTCCATTTTGAAAACAAAAGGAAAAGAAGCAGAGGTAAATGTTGTCGCTGCTGAGAAAAGAGGATCCTCCTTTAACTTTATGTGGTGACATAAACATGATCAAGTTAATAGTATATAGCCTAAATGGTCTAATAAGTATATGGATGAAATTGGGTATCTCATCCTCGTAACACTATTGGATACGACCCAATTTGTAGTTGTTACAAAGAGTTGTAAAGTGCTACAAATGATGTGATCTACAGATCACTCATGTTGAGACATGTGAGTGAGGGCACCCTTTGCAATGAGTTTTCATATAGACCAGACCACGAAAATAGTCACTTTTCTTTATAACGACAATTTACTATTAAAACTTGACTATTTCATTTATTAAGAAACCTAGGTTAACTCGATCTTAATCCTGAGCTAGCTATGAACTTCTGTTTGGTCGGGATTATCCTTTGATTTGCAAACAGTGAGAGTAGTCCAATAGCACTGCTCAATAAGCCTCCCATTTTGGGGATAAGACCGGATGATAGCTGAGGACATAGCCCTGCAAGATAAAATTCACTTCTACCCGATTTAGGGTTAGTAGATAGGTTGTTCTCTTAAGTACTTATTCCAGGTCTTGAACAATCGGGGCCCCACCTTCTCATGATAGAGAAAGGACTTGATTCATATGTATTATGAATTAAAATTGTTCATTAGAGGGTTAATAGAAGCTTAAGGAACAAGATGTATTCATAGGGGTAAAACGGTTATCTTGACCCAGCTGTGATTACGAACAACCTGTGAATGATCGACTTACTGATTATGGTTACATCAAGTGGACATAATATATCTATAGTGAGAAGAGTTCAACTATGGGTTATAGTGGAGTGACCCATTAGTTAACGAATTGGGGGTTAATTTGGTGTAATGAGTTTAGCCGATTAATTTCGGATCGTTGGAGCCCATGATCTATAGGTCCGCGAGGTCCTCCTACTAGCTCGTAAATGGATAAGCTTTAGAGAAGCTTGATAAGTTAATTTGAAAGGTTCAAATTAGGATTAAAAGGAATAGGAGAATCTATATTGAAATATATAAAGATGGATTTGTGTAAAAATTAATTTAATATTTAATATTTATTTAAATGATTATTTAAATAATTATTTATTGATTTTATAAAATTAATAATTTTTCAGTTTTTAAATCAAAATTGATTTTGAAATCTTATTTGATGAAAATAGAAAAGTTGGAAAATGCACAAAATGGGAAAATGGCTTTTTCCATTACCATCTTCAACTTGCTCACACAAACATCACTTACCTTGGCTTCAATTACTCCAAGCATGAGCTGCATATCATGTAGTAATCTTCTTTCATGTTCACCTGCAATAAATAAAGAAGATGGGAGTGGAATTGAGGCATGCATTTAAAGAGATTTTACTGAAAAATTTCGGGTTGAAGAAAGAGTTCTTCAAAATAGACAGTGCAGTAAGCTTCTCCCCAGTTATCTGTTGCTTCAAGCTGTTCTTGAGTCCCATAACTCGTTCTAAAGCATCAAGAGGATAGTGGAGAAGATCTTGAGGTGGTTCACGGTGAGTTTTGGAGAAGACAATTGATGAGGAAAATGATTTTGAAGAGTTCTACAAAGATATGACTTCAAACCCTCTTATATTAGATGAGCATGCTCTAGTTTATGCCAAAATTAATGAATTTGAATGCTTAATGATCCTTGTTGCTTCCACTACATGTTGATACACTCTTACAATTGGTATCAGAGCATAATTTAAGCATTCAATTCAGTTTAACTTCGGTGTGGTGGGTGTTTTTCATGAGATATATGAAACTGATACACTGATATGGTTCCTCTTTAATTTCTTAATTAAATTTGTAATTAGCACTTGATTCATGAGCTTATATGTGTTATCAAGAGTCTGTAATTTATTTCGAGTCATTAGAGTTGAAATTAAGATGCAATTGAAGAAACAAGTGAAGAAGGCCGAGCTACAGTTCCAGTTTTTGTAGCTTCTGCTAAAAAATCGTCGTTGAGGTTTAAATGCTAACGATCATCAAGCTCCAGGTGTTACACGATGTGAAGAAAAGCTAGACGATCGTATAGCTATGGGTGTTGGTCGTTGTGATAGAAGACACTAAGCAATCGTGTACCTGTAGGAGCTAAACGATGCATTGAAATGTTATACGATAGCACTATGCGATCGTGTAGCTTTTCATGGGAACTAAACGATGCGTTGGAAATGCTATACGATGGCATTACATGATCGTGTAGCTGCGTTGCAAGCTAAACGAAGTGTTGAAGTTCTACATGATGAAACTAAGCGATCGTGTAGCTGCGGCACTGACCGATGCGTTGAAGTCCTATGTGATGGCACTAAGCAATCGTGTAGCTGCTGTGGACACTAAACGATGACAAGAAGCGCTATGTGATGGTGTTAAGTGATCGTGTAGCTCTACCTAAGCACTAAACGATGGCACTATGCAATAGACAGAAGAAACTAAGCGATTGTGTTAGACGATAGCCTTTAGTGTTACACGATCAGCCTTAACGAGATTTTGAGCTTGGTCCGAGAGCAGCTGGTTCGACCAGTTTTTTCTCGAGGTCCAATCCGGTTAAGCCTCAAAGGTTTTTGGCTGGTTCGGTTCAGACTTTGTTGGTCTAGTTCAGACTTATCCAATCCAGTTCAAGTTGCTCGGGTTCGGTTTCGAGCGGTTCGAGTGGTTCAAAGATGGTTTTGAAGCTGTTTGTAATAATTAGGCTTTTGTTTGCTTGTTTATGCCAAAACTAAAATCATATCAGTTAGTAATTAATTGTTTATGCATTTGATGTATGTAATAATTAAATAATTCATGTATATGTATACAGTATGCCATGTAGATTTAAAACCCCGTCGTAGGAAGCATGTTACATGCATTGAAAGTATGTTATAAATGTTATAATATATAGTATGCATGTTAGGGTTATATTTAATATAATGGTTATATTAGATATTGAATGCCTTTGTTGAATGTTGTGGATGTTTAGCATGTCTAACATTTTGTAAGTTGTTATAAAATTGTGTTAGACGTTTAAAATCCATAACAAAAAACAACTGCATGCTCACTTAGGTTAACAACTAGTTGTAATCGTTAAAATAGATTGTTACCTTATAAAATTTGGTTACGAACTCAAATCGGTTCATAAACCTATCTAAGGCTGGGGGTACTTAAGTTGACGGTTTACAAAACACCTCCTACCTAGGGATTATGACTGAAATATTTAGTGTTGTTATCTGATTTAATGAGCTTGAATGAATGTTGTGAGGTAATAAAACGGTTTATCACCTAGACATTATAGGTCAAAATCCAATTATAAGTGTTATACTTGGACAAACCACTTAGACTTAGGTTGTTTAAATTTAGTCGTTATACCTAAGTAAATACCCAATCACATAGAACACTTCAGTGGGAGATTAACAATATATTCGATATATAGTTATTAGCTCTTACGTCCTCGAGAGTTCACACCGTGAGATCGATACTCGGCTTCTTGTCGCTTTTTACCACGACTGCTCCATTCGAAAAGTGTTTGCATGGGTCAATAACAAGGTGAATGAGGGAGGTAGTTCATAGTAATTGGGTGAAGGAAATGTGTCAACATTGTCCTATGGTCTCCTCCATTAGTTTGAACCGTGAGATTCCTATGTTGCGCCTGTTGTTGCTTTTAGGTGACACTAGCTAGTCATTAACTGCGACAATCCCCTCGGAGGGTTGTAAAATAGGATTCAGAACAACCCAAGCTTCAGTAAAATGAATAGGGTCATATAGTTCCGTCTTGGGTATATACTTCTATTTCGGGGGCATATTCATACTGTTCTATAAGATCTGAAAATGACGGGTCACACTTACAAGAATTACTAATTGTTAGTAAAGATCTTGACTGAAAATGATAACCAAAAGAACTATAGGAGTAAAAAGTTATTCTGATATAGTATTTGGTCAAGAATAGTCTTGCTTCTATAAAGAAATTCTTGGCTGCCCCTCGGTAGCAATTGTTCTAAATCACTAAAGTATCGTTGCAAATAAATAAAGATTTATTGAGTACTTTATTATCTTGCTAAAATGGATTTAGATGCATATTTGATAGAGTTTGTTTAAAATGTTTCAGTAATGTCGAATTCAATCATACAATTTCTTGCTTCCGATAAATTTAATGGTGAGGGATATTCAAATTGGAAATCGAACATCAATACGATATTAGTTGTGGATGATCTGAGGTTTGTGTTGACAGAGGAATGTCCTCCGGTTCCCAGTTCAACAGTCAACCAAAATGTTCGGGACATCTATGATAGGTGGGTAAGGGCTAAAGAGAAAGCTCAGGCCTATATCTTAACGAGTATATCTCAGGTATTTAATAAGAAGCATGATGTCATGCCCACCGCTCATGAGATAATGGTGTCGCTTTAGGAGATGTTTGGACAACCACCATCCTCTGTTCGACATCAAACCATTAAGTATGTCTATGTTATGCACATGAAAGATGGAACCAACATAAGGGAACATGTTCTCGATATGATGGTCCATTTTAATGTTGTGGAGGCTCATGGGGCAATGATAGATGAGACGAGTCAAGTAAGCATGATATTACAATCTCTCCCAGAGAGTTATCTACTAGGGGTGTTCATGGGTTTGGTTGGGTTGGGTTGAAAGACTTTTTAGATCCAACCCAATTGTTCTGTAAATTTTTTCAACCCAAATAACCCTTATTAAAAAATGAACCCAACCCAACCCAACCATGAAATATTTGGGTTGGGTTGGTTATGTTGGATTTTATGTCCTAAAACTCGTAGTTTGTAAATTGATAAACATATTCTATTCTGTTTTATTTTTCAATAAAATTGTTATTGAAATTGTAATCTTGAATCCAATAAACTAAGGTCCTGAGTCTATTTAATGTAGAGTTGAACTTTATTTGATGTCATAAAACATGGATCAAGTTCGAGTATATAGCCTAAAATGGTCTATAGTATAGGGATAATGTTGGGTGCCTTGTTCTGGGGACACTATGGATGTAGCCCACTTTGTAGTTAGTACAAACGATGTGATCCTGAATCGTTCATATAGAGGAATGTGAGTGGGGGCATCCTATGCAATGAGTTTGTATAAGACTGGACCATCACTTAGTCACTTTTACTTTATAATACTAAAACTGACTAATTCAACTTTGATGACCTAGGTAACTCGATCTAAATCCTGAGCTAACTATGAACTCTTGTTTATTCGAGATTATCCTTAGATCTGCATGGGTAAGAGCAGCTCAACAGCTAAGATCGGGTAAATAGCTGGGGATAGAGGGTGCAAGATGGACTTCACTCCACCCATCTCTAAGGGTAGTAGATAGGTTGTTCCCTTAAGTGCTGACTTCGAAATAAGAACAAGGGGTCCCACCCTCTCACTAAGCTGGGAGGAACTGGATTTGTTGGTTAGACCACAAATCAATTGTTCTTTAGAGGTTCAGTGGTACTGAAGGAACAAGAAGTGTTCTCGGGGGTAAAACGGTATTTTGACCCAACAAGACCACGAACAACATGTGAAAGATTGACTTACTTATTATGGTTATATTAGATGGACAGAAATATATCTACAGTGAGGGGAGTGCAACTACAAGACTTTAGTGGAATGACCCGTTAGTTAACAAATGTTGATTAATTAGGTTAAAGAGTTTTATCGGTTAATCTCGGATTGTTGGAGCCCATGATCTATAAGTCCATTAGGTCCCCCTACTAGCTCATATGGATTAAACTTAGAACAGTATGTTGGATTAATTCGAATTGTTCGAATTAGGAAGAGGGATTAAAACCGACAAGTATATGTGATATCGTTATCAGTGTTTTGTATGGCGCTCTATATTCAAATGTGATTTGAATTTCAAAAATATGAATGCGGATTCATGTTCGGCAGGTCAAAATTAGTCAAGAGGGTCAAAACTATAAAAAGTCAAAGGGTTAACTTTTTCGCTAAAAGTCAAAATTTGACTTTGACCAAATAGAAAAAGACCATTTTGCCCTTGACTAAGAGTTAATGGAATTATCCAACATTTTTGTTGGATAATCCCACTAACTTAAGTGGACTATGTGTAAACATTATAGAATGACACATAGTCCACTTTGCTTTAGTACTTTGTGAGGTGTTGAATTTTGGTGAGTTTTTACATGCATTAGATGCATGTAATTATTTAATAAAAAGAGGTTTTTTGAAATTTTATTCTCTCCTTCTTGGAAAAATTTTTCTATTTTTGGTTTCCAAAAATTCTTGCCAAAAATTCTCCTATCTTTCTCACATTAACCTTGAACCACCATTTCTTCCCCTTTTCATTCCTTCATTCACCGGGCCCCACAACCTGGTTTTGAGTCCAGAGAATAACGGGTAAACACTAGTGGTGTTCCGGAAGAGTTCGGGTCGAGATTCAGCGAGGAAAAGGATTTTTCGGGAGTTACAAAGGTTGTACTCTACTCCTTTTTAATTTATTGTTTTTCCTATTTTTGCATGTTTTTTCCTTTTATTAAAAGCAATTAGAGTGTAATTAGATCCTTATTTCGCTGCGTATGTCTCGTGTTCCATCATATTAGGGTTAATAGGATCATTTATTTAAAATTTTGTTCTAAAAAAAGCAAAACGTAAATATGTAAAAATCTAATTTAATTATTTTCATATATTGAATTAAGATTAACACTCAATTTCAATTTATATAGTGAAAATTTTCTTTCTAAAGTGCAAAGAAACTACTTTTAATAGTTGTTGAAGAATAAATTATTCAAAAAAATATTGAAATTGAATAAAATTAAAATCAATATATGCATAAATAATTTTGTTATAAGTAATAAAAAAATATTTTAAAGTTAATAATAAATTCAGGTTGGTTCAAGTTGGTTTGGGTTATATTAGGTGAACCCATGAACCAACCCAACCCATAAAGTTTTAATTTATTTGAACCCAACCCAACTCAAATGAGTTGATAACCCAACCCAAACTGTACGGATTGGGTTGGGTTGATCCATTTTTTCGGGTCATCAGGTTTTTTGAACGGCCCTATTATCTACTGTTCAAAACAAACACTGTTATGAACAAAATCACTTATAATTTGACCATGTTGTTGAATGAGTTATAGACATATCAATCAATGATGAAACTGAAGGAAAAAGAAATAAATGTTATTTTGAAACCTAAGAAGATTTATAAAGGGTCTACGTCAGGAAAGAAACTCACTGATAATAAGAAGTCTGTTCCTTCTTCTTCAAAAGACAAAACCGTACAAATGAAGAAGAAAGGAAAAGGGAAAAGGAAAGTCACCGCTAAGAAAAACAAAAACAAAACTCCCAAAGGAAAATGTTTCCATTGTGGAGAAGTTGGGCACTAGAAATGTAACTGCCCAAAGTAATTGGTAGAGAAGAAAGCAAAAAAGCAAAACAAGGTAAATCTGATTTACTAGTTGTTGAAACATGTCTAGTGGAGAATTCTCACCTTACCTGGATATTGGATTCAGGAACCTCTAATCATGTTTGCACTTTTCTACAGGAAACTAGTTCTTGGAGAGGACTTTCTGAACAAGAAATGACTTTCAAGGTGGGAATGGGTGAAGTCATTTTAGCTAAAGCAGTGGGAGATGTCAAGTTTTTTTTTTTTTTTGGAGATTCTCTTATCCTACTTAGGAATGTATATTATGTACCTAAGATGAAAAGAAACTTGATCTCCATTTCCTGTCTACTAGAAAATATGTACAGAGTATCTTTTGAATGTAATGAAGTGTTTGTTTATTCAAGATGTGTTTATATTTGTTCTGCTAGACTTGAAAATAACTTGTACATATTAAAATCAACTGAAGCAAGAGCCATTTTAAATATAGAGATGTTTCAAACGACTGAGACTCAAAATAAGAAGCGAAAAATTTCTCCTAACGCCTATCTTTGGCACCTCAGCCTTGGTCACATTAATCTCAACAAGACTAAGAGATTGGTAAAAAGTGGTCATCTAAATTAGTTAGAAGATAGTTCTTTACCTCTGTATGAATCATGTCTTGAGGGAAAAATGACTAAAAGATCTTTTTCTGACAAAGTCTTCGTGCCGAAGAACCTCTTGCACTTATACATTTAAACATATGTGGTCTAATGAATGTTAAAGCTCAAGGAGGCTATTAGTATTTCATCAGTTTTATTGATGATTACTCTAAATATGGCTATATTTACTTAATCAGTCATAACTCTGAAACTCTTGAAAAGTTCAACGAATTTAAGGTTGAGATAAAAAATTTGTTTAAGTAGAAGAATCAAAACACTTCGATCTGATCAAGGTGGTGAGTATATGGATTTACAATTCCAAAACTAACTAGTAGATCATGGAATTCAATCCTAGCTCACAGCACCTGGAACACCACAACAAAACGGTAGTGCACAAAGGAGAAATGGAAGCTTGTTAGACATGGTTCGATATATGATGAATTATGCTCAGTTACCTCAATCCTTTTGGGGGTATGCAGAAAGACTGTAGTGTTTATTCTAAATGTTGTTCCTACAAAAAATGTTTCAGAAACATTGTATCAATTATGGAAAGGATGTAAAACAAGTTTACGTCATTTCCATATCTGGCGTTGTCCAGCACATGTGTCGGTACAAAAACCTAAGAAATTGGAAACACGTTTGAAATTCTGCCTTTTTGTAGGGTACCCCAAAGAAACAAAAGGAGGATTGTTTTATGATCCCTAAGAAGATAAAGTATTTGTATCGACAAATGCTACGTTCTTGGAAGAAGATCATATAAAAAAATCATCTACCTCGTAGTAAACTAATATTGCTAGGAATGACCAAAGATGTTACATAAACATCAACAAAAGTTGTTGATCAAGCTGGTCCATCAACAACTATTGTTGTCCCATCACATCCATCCCAAGAGTTGAGGATGCCTCGACGTAGTAGGAGGGTTATTGAACAACCTGAACGCTATATGGGTTTAATAGAAACTCAAAATATCATACAGGATGATGGTTTAGAGGATCTATTAACCTTTAAGAACGCAATAGAGGATGTTGACAGGGAACAATGGATAAAAGCCAAGGACGATGAAATGGAGTCTATGTACTGCACCTCTGTCTAGGAACTTGTAGATCAACCACATGGGGTTATACCTATAGGTTGCAAATGGATCTACAAGAGGAAACGAGACCAAACTGGCAATGTGCAAACCTATAAACCCAAAGAAAAGAAGTTGATTATGAAGAAACTTTTTCTCCTGTTTTCATGATAAAGTCAATAAGAATACTTCTTTCCATTGCCACATATTATGACTATGAAATATGGCAAATGGATGTCAAGACAACTTTTCTGAACGGCTATCTTGATGAAAGCATTTTTATTTCTCAACAAGAAGGGTTCATTGAAAAAGGACACGAACAGAAAGCCTGTAGGCTTAATCGATCCATTTATTGATTGAAACAATCATCGAAAAAGGACACGAACAGAAAGTCTGTAAGCTTAATCGATCCATTTATGGATTGAAACAAACATCTAGATCCTGGAATATAATGTTTGATGTGATCAAATCTTATGCCTTTGAACAGAATGTTGGCGAACCTTGTGTGTACAAGTAGATAGTCAACAAGACTGTGGCATTCTTAGTTCTTTATGTTGATGATATCTTGCTCATTGGGAATGAGGCAAGTTTCCTTTCTAACTTAAAGAGATGGTTAGCAACACAGTTCCAAATGAAAGATTTGGGTGATGCTCAATATGTTCTAGGAATACAGATCTTTTGAAATCGAAAGAATAGAATATTAGCACTATCTCAAGCATCTTATATTGACAAGATGTTGTCAAGATATAATATGCAAAATTCCAAAAAAGGTATGTTACCTTTTAGACATGGAATTCATTTGTCAAAGGAATAGTGTCCTAAGACGCCTCAAGATGTTGAGGAAATGACAAGAATTCCATACGCATCTGTAGTTGGAAGTTTGATATACGCAATGTTGTGTACACGCCCTGACATATGCTTTGCAATTGAAATCGTCAATAGGTTCCAATCCAATCCAGGACACAGTCATTGGACTGCTGTCAAAAACATCCTCAAGTATCTAAGGAGAACGAGGGACTATATGCTTATGTATGGACCTAAGGATTTGATCCTTACAGGATACACTGATTCTGATTTCCAAACTGTTTAGATTCCAAGAAATCTACTTTAATATCAGTTTTCACTCTCAGCAGAGGAGCTATAGTTTAGAGAAGCATTGAGCAAAGTTGTGTCATTTACTCCACAATGGAAGCGGAATATGTGGCTGATTGTGAAGCTGCTAAAAAGGTAGTAGGGCTACGCAAATTCTTGGCTGATTTGGAAGTAGGTCCAGATATGCATCTGCCTATCACATTATATTGTAACAATAGTAGTGTTGTTGCCAACTCGAAAGAACCAAGGAGTCACAAATGTGGAAAACATATTGAAAGAAAGTACCATCTCATTAGAGAGATAATACATCGAGGAGATGTGATCATCACAAAAATTACCTCTGAAGACAATCTTGTTGTTCCATTTACAAAGGCCCTCTCAGCTAAAGTGTTTGAGGGCCACCTAGTTGGACTAGGACTCGGAGTAGTGTAATCTAGAGCAAGTGGGAGAATATCTATAGCATTAGAGATGCCTTAGTTTATTGTATTTTCCCTTTATGTTTCTCAACATTATATTGTATATATATTTGTCCACACTGGAGTTTTAGTCCAAGTGGGAGTTGGGAATGTCCTAGAACCCGCAGTTCATGTTAAACATTCTATTTATCAATAATAATAAGTTGTTGATTTTGCATTTTATTATGAAAATTCAATAAACATATCCGTGGCTATAGTCTGAATACTTTAACTTTATGTGGTGACATAAACAAAATCAAGTTAACAGTATATAGCCTAAATGGTTTAATAAGTATATGGATGAAATTGGGTATCTCATCCTAGTAATACTATTGGATGCGACCCACTTTGTAGTTGTTACAAAAAGTTGTAAAGTGCTACAAATGATGTGATCCACATATCTTTCAAGTTGAGACATGTGAGTGAGGGCATACTATGCAATGAGTATGCATATAGACCAGACCACGAAAATAGTCACTTTTCTTTATAACGACCGTTTACTATTAAAACTGACTATTTCATTTATTAAGTAATCTAGGATAACTCGATCTTAATCCTAAGCTAGATATGAACTCCTGTTTGTTCGAGATTATCCTTTGATCTGCAAACAGTGAGAGTAGTCCAACAGCACTACTCAATAAGCCTCCCATTTTGGGGATAAGACCAGATGAATAGCTGGGGATATAGCCCTGCAAGATAAAATTTACTCCTACCCGATTTAGGGTTAGTAGATAGGTTGTTCTCTTAAGTACTGATTCTAGGTCTTGAATAATTGGGTCCCCGCCTTCTCTTGATAGAGAAAGGACTTGATTCATAGGTATTATGAATCAAAATTGTTCATTAAAGGATCAATGGGAACTTAAGGAACAAGATGTATTCATAGGGGTAAAACGGTTATCTTGACCCAACTGTGATTGCGAACAACTTGTGAAGGATCGACTTACTGATTATGGTTACATAAAGTGGATATAATATATCTACAGTGAGGGGAGTTCAACTATGAGTTGTAGTTGAGTGACCCATTAGTTAGCGAATGGGGGTTTATTCGGTGTAATAAGTTTAGCCGATTAATCTCGGATCGTTTGAGCCCATGATCTGTAGGTCCGCGAGGTCCCTACTAGCTCATAAATAGATAAGCTTTAGAGAAGCTTGATAAGTTAATTTGAAACGTTCAAATTAGAATTAAATAGAATAGAAGAATCTATATTTAAATATGATTTAAATATATGGAGATGGATTTGTGTAAAAATTAATTGAATATTTGATATTAAATTAATTAGAATTATTTAAATGATTATTTAAATAATTATTTATTAATTTTATTAGAAAATTAATTTATGAAATTAATTTTATAAAATTAATAATTTTTTCAGTTTTAAAATAAAAATTGATTTTGAAATCTTATTTGATGGAAATAGAAAAGTTGGAAAGTGTACAAAATGGAAAAGTGGTTTTTTCCATTACCATCTTTAACTTGCTCACACAAACATCACTCACCTTGGCTTCAATTCCTCCAAGCATGAGCTGCATCTCATACAGTGATCTTTTTTGCATGTTCAACTGCAATAAATGAAGAAGATAGGAGTGGAATTGAGGTATGCATTCAAAGAGATTTTACTTAAAATTTCGAGTTGAAGAAAGAGTTCTTCAAAACTGATAGTGTAGTGAGCTTCTCCCTAGTTATCCATTGCTTAAAGTTGTTCTTGAGTCCAACAACTCGTTCTAAAGCACCAAAAGGATAGTGGGGAAGATCTTGAGGTGGTTCAGTGAGTTTTGGAGAAGACAACCGCTGAGGAAAAAGATCTTGAATAGTTCTACAAAGGTATGACTTCAAACCCTCTTGTATTATATGAGTGTGCTCTAGTTTATGCAAAAATTAATGATTTTGAATGCTTAATGATCCTTGTTGCTTTCGCTGCATGTTGATACACTCTTACAAATTATTCCAGTGAAAAAGAACAAAGGGAATGGGAAAAAAAACTTCTATTGACCAAGCGTTGGAAGAGACAATGTTTCTACTGTAGTGAGGATGGGCATTGGAAGAGAAATTGCCTATAGTACCTTGCAG